>NC_043749.1:14291824-14479144 GCF_902148845.1 Salarias fasciatus
CAGCACTTAATGGTTACTTTTTATCGCATTGCTTCAGAAAAAGTCCACCAGAAAGATGAAAATTACTTTTGAAGACAGATAATTTACTTCTGGTGCACAGTGTGTGTTGACTCTCTGAGGAGGTCAAACTGAGGTCTAAGAAACCCTGTAGGAGACACTGATATGCATCTAAAGAAACAGTAGTCTCTTCACACATACAGGATCTTCAAGCAGCTTCTATTTTTAGATTCAACTGTATATTTATAATTGACTACCTTCTTCAGATTATTTATTCTGTGGAGCAGCAGTGACAGTGTGACACTAAAACTGCAGAGTGAACGTTAATTGCTGAAACATGTCCTGCTGATCAGCCTGCCTTGGCAGGGGGAGCTCAGGGAAGGCTGACAGCTTGTCATGGTTGGAAAATGAGGAGCGAGGAGTCTTATTTTAGCTACACACCAACCAGCAGCTTGGCTATTTTACCATGTGTGTGAGTGTGTGTGCACGACTGGAGGACCGTGCGTGCGTGTGTGTATGTGTGTTATATTAGGACTCCTCGCCATTACTATTAACAAACTTGTGTCAAATCCAAAACATCCTGTGCTAACTTTGCTCCTACGGAGCAGGTAGCACGACTGGCGGCTAGCCGCAGCTAACTCTGCAGGAAGGAGCCGCTGGCTAGCCGTTAGCACGGAGCTAATTCATTCTTCATCCAACAGCTCCGGTGAACTTTAGCTAGCAGCGGGTCAGAAATGCCCCGGTGATTTATACCCTGCTCTCGGGTTACCGGCCGGAGACTTCAGCCAGCGTTAGCCTAGCTTTAGCATCCGCTAGCTCCGCTAGCAGCAGCCCCACCAAAAACCCTCTCAGCCCGTCTCCGGTAGCAGTTCTCCCGCGGCCCTTACCATGTCTACGGCTGTCTCGGCGGGGCGGGGGAGCTCGGTTTATCCGATGACTGTACGCCTTAGCTGCGCTTGGATCGATCAGATCGGCTCCGCTCGTCTCTTGTTTTGATGTTGTTGTTGTTCTTTTTTTTCGGTCCCCCCGCGGAAGATGTTTTGTTCGCCTCTCCCTCTCTGCTGTGAACCCAGCCCTGTCAGCGAAATTCACTTCCTCAACCGGGCTACAGGAAGGCGGCTGCAGCAGTCACAGCGGGCCCCGGTTGCATGTCCGGGTCACTCCGGGCTCCCTCCGCCGCAGCCAATAGCGAAGGAGCGAGAAAGGCATTGCCAAGTATGGAAAGAGAGGAGTGGTGCAGGAAGCATGCAGTCAGAGAGGGCAGCAGCGCACTGATGGAGCTCCCCTAAACCTCTGAACCGGCACAAACAATCATAACAATCATTTTATAGTCGTGTTATAAGTCTTGTTCTTCTTGTGGCGGGGGTTAGGGTTAGAATCCTGTTGACTCCTGAAGAAATCAGCCTAAAAATGAAGATGAGGAGCTTGAATGTGACAAGCTAATTGCACAAAGTGTGATGTAAACACCGAGGGGAAAAATTACAATAATTCAGCAATATTGATTTGTATATTTGGGAAATGAATTTGTACCATTGCGAAGACCTAATGATATTTAACATTATAGGAATGTTGTTATTGATTATGAAGAGGTGGCAGAACTTTGAGTTGAAAACCAGCTATAGGGCTTTGAGATAAGACAAGGAGAAGGAAGACAGAGGTCTCAGTGTTGATTTTGGAGACTTATGTCTGCAGGATGAATCACCTGCAATGCCACATCTTCACACAGTCTGAAGTGTCCTGTCAGTGCCCATGCTAAGGGAAAAGTTTAGACTTTTGCATTTGTTTGGATAGCAGCTTGACTGGATTCTTTAACTCCTTCCTTAAAGCCAGTCTTTTACAGAAATGTTTTCCATCACATTGGTTTTACAGTGTTTGTTAATTGTTCTGTCTTTGATGCACTTCTATGTACTTTGTTCTTGGAAACAAAAGTTTCTGCAGAAATAAAGTGTCATTTAAAGGTTAAATTATATGTGCTATAAATTTAAGGAGTCTGCTAATCATCCTTGGCAGTGTATGACTTGAAACTGTTGTTTACATTTGCAATGGTTTATCAAAATGCAGTTTTAAAAAAGTTCACTTGCATATTTTCTTTTTTAAAATTAGATATAGCCATGTAAGGTTCTCATAAAGTGACACAAAAGTGCTTTCTAAGATCTGTGCTTATACATCCTGTTTTACTCACATACAGGAAACTTCTATGTGAACCAGTTCAACATCTGCATACTGTTGACTGTGTGTGGGCAGCTGCACTTTGACTTCCAGTGTCCCGTCTGTTAGAGTCTCAATAGAGGAAGAGAATTTTCTTACAAGCCAGAAAGGTCAGTCTCAGTAGAAATATGCTGGACTCTTTCACTGCAGAAAATACCACATGAAACAAAACAGAGGATAAAAGAAAATGGTGAGTTTGCATGAAGGCTTTGCATACATTTGCATACATGTTTCAGTATTATCAACTTGACAGACACTTTCATAACAGGAACTCAAAATAGGGAATTGCTGCTTTATTTCTACTAAAACCATATTTTAATCTCTACTTTCTTCAATCAGTTGATCCAATAAAGCCAAAGTGCTTTAAATTCATACAAAAAGAATGTAATGGAGCATACTGTACATCTGAACAAACAGAATCAGTGGAATAAAACCAGATTAAAATACAGCACTACAATAATTATAAACTGCAAATGCAGAAACATTGTTTTAAGAATTTTATTTGCTGTAGATATGCATTGCATCAAATTAAATGCTGTTAAAAGTAAATGATATTTTCAGTTGTGGTTTTGAGAAACTTACTTTAGATTTTTATTTACAGTTTTACAGCACTTTTATTTGTAACAGAGCAAACAAATTCTAATAATAGTCGCATAAGAGACATTTTCAGTTCTTTTGGCACCGCGATGAACTGAAGCTCACGTGACGTCACTATAGTCTCGCGATATTTCGCGAGTCCTTCTTGACAGCGGCAAACATGGCGGAGGACCACGGACGGAAATGGGACCGGTGCTTGGCTGATACTGCCGTGAAAACAGGTGATTTTCTGTCCGTACCTTTGTTGTAGTGCCTGCAGGTCGTCATTAGACCCTCAGCAGCAGGTCGCAGCCCGTCGGGGAGGCGTGCGGCGGGTCAAGGCTGCAGACGAGCCCCTTTTCAAGCGCCTGACCTGTAACAGCCGAGTCTCACTGAGGTCAAAGTGAATGCTGCATAAAACCACATTTTATGTCAATGATTAAAGGATATATCTCAGATAAATACGTATTGAGGTTGTATATAAGTTAGTCTTCGTGTTTTGAGTCCAATTTAGAAATAAAGTCACATTTGGTGTCTCTAATAGATTATACAGTGTGAGCTGCCTGCAAATAATTCCTCTGGTATATAATAATATAATAATCTGTGATTAACACACAACTCATAAATAACTCTTTAACTTTGATTTGGTAGCAGAGATTATAATAGTCATGTTTTATCCAAAAAAAAAAGTGTTATATTTTTTGACACACGCATATAAAGAGATGGACAAAAATGCAAAGGTTCCTGTACTTGTAGGAGTATGAGGGGTTCTTATGTAAACTGAAGCTACTAGTAATTGAAATGTGATTTGTATTTCATCAAGCTGGTTTCAGTTATGAAAAGCATGCAGTAGAGATTTAATCCAGCGCAGTGTTAACCGACTGCTTAATAAAGCCTATAATGTTCAAGGTTCGGATTTTTTATTCTCTGTTTCTATCTGAAGAAGAAATCAGCTCCACACCATCTGTCCATTTTTCCACACAAGCACACGTTTTTAAAAGAAAGTGCACAGTGAAATATTTGCTTTTACTTAAAAAAAATGTTTTAATAATTTTGTTAAAAAATATTTTAAACTAAATCATAGCAATGTCACTATGACAAAATATTTCCTGAAAAGACTTTATTGAAATAACTTATTCTATTTGACTTTCAGTGTGGTGAGTTTGGTTCAGCTCCAGAAAGAGCATCTTGTATAAAAACTGACCAAGTCTTCATTCAAGTTGCAATGGCGTGCTGTGACGACCCCTATAACAGGGGAGTGCAAGGAAAAATATTTTTATAGCAAGATGAATGAAAACTGTAGTAGCAATGCTTTTAACAGAGAAGGTTTATATGTTCATTCACTTTTTCACAGACTGCAAGGTGACCAAAGACAAGATCAGTTATTTGATGTGATGACCACTATATTATCTTTAAAAACATTCACAAGGTGCCTTTGCACGCATTTATGAGGGGAATCTGCAGAGAAGTTGTAGAACTAACTAAATATAATCTATCTGTGGCTGTAATCTGGCTCAGATGCTTCTGTCTGTTCATGCAGTCGGACTACATGAAGGTGGTTCCTAATGACAGTGTCCTCTGTTGCAGAATTAAAAACTGAGAAAATCATACACCTCCATGGTAGTATTACATAGCTGTTTTTTTTTTTAAAGAAAACATTTTACATTTCATATTTTACACACAGAAAACACTGACGCACTTTGATATTCAGTCATGATTAACAGAAAGAACAGGATGTAGACGTCTTGTCCTTTATTTCTGGTTGTGGCAGGATGGATATTCAGCTTAAAAACCAGCCCAAGTGTATGATGCAAGTTGCAGCGATTTGTTGAGCTGAGCCCCGTGAAATGGAGCAGCCAAACAGAGTATTGAATAAATAAAAGATGTCCTGGAACATTTCACAGCACGCATGTTTATAACTGTTAAAACTACCACTTAAATAACGGCATAAGTCAATGATCATTTGTCTGTGAGACAGCTGTATTAAACTGTATAAATGTAGATTTCTTGCCCTCAGCGCTGATGGAACAGCATGATCTTTACAGCTCTGAACAGATCGCTTTGCAGCGTCTCCGCAGAGTGTTGTTTCAGATTACGTTTATTTGTGGTATTTGGCTTAGTGTTGATCTAATGCTCAAATACTTAAAATGGCAAACAGTCTGTCCCAAAAGAAATTGAATGACGTCAACTTTTGGTGCAATAACATGTGTTCCTCGCTGTGAGGGAAAACATGTGCATTGTGGCATTTCTTTGAGCTCAGTGAAGCAAACTGCCAGCTGTGCCAAGGTGTCTCTGGTAGCCAAAGAAACCCAGCAGCACATGTTCTGCTCAGGGGGTCTCGGAGAAGCTGTGCTGTAAGTTCCAAATATTTATTTCGGGTTTCGTGCAATATATAATTTATTTTGAGGCATTCCAGTCATCATGAAATGAGATCTAGAGATGTTCCACGAGTTCAGATTATGTGGCAAAACCCTCTGAAGACACTGCAGAAGGAAAACACTGCTCAACAAAAGAAGACCATGCAGACAGACTTGGAGCTCTCTAAACATAGTTAAAGGTCATATTTTTACTGAGTAGTGATAAAAATGAAAAGACCCTGATTGAGGTCATGTCCATCTCTCTCTCTCTTTTTGTAACGTAATGAGAAACTGGTTTTATGTGGGCTGGTCCTGCGGAAGGAGACAATCAGCAACATCCTCTTGATAAAGCAAAACAACTGTGTTTATTGGAAGTGTGGTTTTTAATTTGAGGAACAGCTAAACAATGCTTTTGAGACTAACCATTAATGATCAACAGCCATCAGAGGCAACATGGCGTTCATGAAAACTGGCCGGAAAAAAAAAGATTTGGGATGAATCCTTGGCCTGTCGACTCATATTTCACTCACATCGTGAGTTTTGCAGCTTTTACATACAAAATCTGAAAACCTTCTTAGTTGCCAAATTGTTTAAAAAAAAAAACAGCTACGAAACAAAACCTGCCCTTTTGGATTCTTCTAATCCACAGAAAAACTCTTAGTGGAGGGAACGTTACATCTGGAGGCTGTCAAACACCCTGTGATAATGATATTGTCTTTTCAAACATAATTTCATCTGAATTATTCTATACTTGTGAGCACAACCTTGTTTGTCATTTGTCTGCAGATCGTTGTTGGACCAACTTGTCTGCAGGTTCTTGTTGTCCAGTGAATGCTCCCAACTAGGAAATGGGACTTTTACAATTGGTCGCTTACCAACTTTACTGTTGCCTAAGGATAAGCAGTCCACCCAGTCCTCACTGTGACCTCTGCCGATTGCAACACCGTTGCTATTGTTTTGGTTGCTAGGACAGGAGGTCTTGACGGTCGTAACACGAGCTACGTGCAGTTTTTGTGTCCAGGCAGTGATGGTTTGGCCGGCCGAGTGTCGTATTGAAGCTTCTGTTTCCTTGAACTCCATGTCAGCATGTCTGCGACACGAGCGGTCCGACCACAAACCCAGCCGCACACTCGCCCGCCGCTGCCAAGCGCAGCGGCTGCAGCTGTGCTCGCGACCGGCAGCTGTTTACTGTCGGAGGCCGGCCGTTTGAAGAGAGGGATGACCAATAAAGGCATCATGTCAAGCATCACATCATCTCTCCTCTCTCTGGTGTTTACAGAGCGTTTTCTTAGAGCCCGGCAGTGTCACAACTGACCCGAACTACTAAACTGCTCACAAGAATACGTTCTCCTGTGACCTGCTATTGGTTCTAATTTAGATCTTTTTTTTTTTGTCATTAGTTGTTTTCCTTTTGCATCACATTTAATAATCACAAGCGATATTTGTATTTCTAGCAGTCTGTGCCCACAATATTGTTTAGCCATGTTTTGTATTCACAAGTATGAAAGGCCCCGGCCATGCTGTCCACCTGAAATGACTGTGCTCACATTGTGACGTTAAGGAGCTGCGTCTGCCATGTTCAGTGCTTCTGTCAGAGCCAGGGGGAGTTCAGACTGTTCCAAAAAGGGCCTGAATGTCTGTTGGAAAACAAACTGTGGTTGGATGTATTGTACACTCAATACCACAGACTTTAGTGCACTAGTTCTATCAGTGAAAAAGATTTATGGCATCAAATCCAGAAGATGCTGAAATATTTAGCATTAAAAGTTAGACTGAACCATAAAAACCCACTGTGTTGTTGAGACGCACAAATTTACGAATGGAAAGAAACGTGCTGCACTCTATCTTGTTAAGCTATATAAGCTATTTACACAGTAATGACTGTCATGATGTTATTTCACATCCATTGATCTCTTATAATGCTTCATCCAATTCCAGCTTGAGGGGCGATGAAACAAATCCCAGCTGACTTCATGAAAAGGCTGAAATGACCCCGATCAGGTCACCAGACCCTTACAAGTCAAACACAGCGGCCGCCGGCCACAAGTTCATGTTACACTTAGAGGATTTTTTTCTTGTAAGTAGTAGTAGTCACCAATTACCTCTAACACATTGTTTGGGATTGTTGGAGGAAGCCCAACGACACAGAAAGAAAACTCTCCAAAGACCCCCAAGCCTGGATTCAAACCAGAGGTTTTCTCGGTGTGAGGGAGGAGCGTCAACCACTGCTCCACTTTGTGGCCTCACTGAAACACTGAAAGCTTAAAAAAAAACCCAACTCTGCAGTTACATCAGTGATGAGCAAAAATTGTTTGCAAAAGTTTTATTCAAAATCTCTGATGGAACTTTATTAATTTATGGAGGAAAAAAAAAAAAAAAAAACCAACCAAAAAGCTAAATTGAATCAGAGCGAAGCGAAGGAATCGAGCACCTCTGGGTTTCATTTTCTGCCTGAGCATTTTCAGGCCTGTGGGTGAAATAGTTTATATTCTCCTCCTGCTCTAAATGTTTTTTTTATCATAATCCGCCTCTTCTGGAGATGGCCCGACAAAAGAAGAGACGCCAACAACAGATATTGATCTGCTTTCATATTTTGCTCGAGCGTTACTGTCAGCAGAAAGTCAGAGGCTTCGGAAATACTCTGGCTGCAGAGCAAAGGACCGGGCTTGAAGCGCAGGGAGAATCCTTGATTTAACCGAGTCTTTGCTTGAAGTGGCGGCAAGGAAATATTTATTGTTGATGTGCTCTGATAATGAGGATGTGTGGCGTCTTTTGTGGTCTTGTTTGACATTTTAAATTGTGTAATGGAGAACAGTCTGAAGGTTCTGGTTCAGACACGTTGGTCATGCTGCATAGCTCTCTGAATCCAATTAGGAGTCGGAGGGGCCCAAATGGCTGTTTTTATGTGTTTTGTGTGCTGGCTGGCCTGCTGTTGGGTGTGGCCTGGCC
The DNA here is from genome assembly GCF_902148845.1 of Salarias fasciatus. Lineage (NCBI taxonomy): Eukaryota > Metazoa > Chordata > Actinopteri > Blenniiformes > Blenniidae > Salarias > Salarias fasciatus. The sequence continues at coordinate 14,299,912 of NC_043749.1, forward strand.
TGCAGCGAGGTGAAGCTAGAACGCACAAACACATTCCTCCTCAGAATCTTTCTCAACTTCCACCGATTATTGCCGATCGCGGCGCTGGCTGGGTTTTCCCGATCGCCCCTGGTCTCAGACGTCACCGGCTGACCTCTGACCTCTGATGCCCTCTGCCTCGTGGACACTGTCATCACTCTTCAGGCCCCCCCCCCCCCTTACCTGGATGTTTTCAGATTTGTTTTGTTTTTCTTACCCCTCTCAGCTCCTCTCTCATAATGAGCAAGTCTTTCTCGGCCGTGCTGTTCATCCGCTCGCGCAGCACCCCACTGACCTCATTTCGACAGATTTACATCTGTGCCAGTTTGTTTTAGTACTGCGTCAGCCGGGATCATTACCTCACCACCGACATCAAATAAGCTGAATTTATGGCTTATTATGGTCTCTCACAGTCTCTTTATTTCTTCTTGCAGTGACAGGCCTCGGTGTTGGCATCGTGTTTTCCGTCCTGTTCTTCAAACGTAAGTAGCCACCGCTTTTCTGTAATCGACGCTCCTCAAGGCGAGGCGATTGTAATGGTTTTGATCTTCCAGGCCGCACGTGGCCCGTGTCCTTCGGTTCGGGCTTGGGACTGGGAATGGGATACACCAACTGCCAGCATGACTTCAGGTCGCCGTACCTGATCCATGGCCGCATGGTGAAGGTGAACGAGCGGCCGTAAATTGTTGTTGTGTGCAAGTTTTATGACACACGGGCACGCCATGCTGAAATGTTTTCTTTGTTACATTCCAGGAGCAGTAATGAAGAATGGAAGAAGCTTCTTCTCTGTTTTTTGTGTTGTTATTTTTTTTTAGCCACTTGTTGCTGCCCTGGCACTAATATCCAATAATGTCCACATTGCGTCTTTGAAAAGGTATTATTAGATGTATATTTAATAAAGCCATTGTGGAGAAGTTTCTCTCCCCTCTGTGTTATTCTTGAGTGAATGTTGGAGAAGAATGAAATGTGGTTTGGGGGTGGGAGGTAATTTTGTGTGTTAATGAGCTGGGAGACTTGAACTCCTGCTGTTTTGGAATGAGGGCCAGGTTCAGCATCTGCAGCCCTCTTTACTGAGTGGGAGGATGAAAAGTTGCTCTGAATGATGGAATAAAGAAAGCGCAGTCCGTGTAAGAACAAAGAAACTTTGAAATAAATGTTTCAATTCGTGTGTGTGACATGAACTTGCATACAGACTGTCGGCCTGTGTTGTTCTTATTCATGAACTTTGGTTTCTTGTCATGCAGATGGACCGACCCATAGCAAGCAAGACAGAAATAAAAAGTTTATTTTTGTCAAACCAAACATTGTACGGCATGCTTTGTAGTCCCGGTTTCAGTTAATTGAGCTGATAACCGTGACTGTTTTCTTTCAAAAAAATAAAATATTGACGTCTATAAACCAGGAAGAGTCTGTTCAGTTTAGTACATTCGTTAGCTGTCTGCTTGGCAAGATTGTTCTGAATGTGATTGATCACTTATGTGTGGTTGCATGGGCTTTTTTTCTATGAGAGAAGAGGATGTGTGTGTGTGAGTGTGTGTGCACGCGCACATGTTTATCCAGCCCCCCGGGGAAGCAGAATCTGTGGAATGCAGAGAAATGCCATTTCTGGACTGTGAGCACGCTCTTATTACTAACAGGTGAGCTCTGCACTTTGCACATCTGAACATAACACATGTAAACTTTCACATCATAGGAAACGCTGCTGCATGCGCCGCCATGTTTTCCCTCTTCGTCACACTAGGAGTTTTCTATGCAGTGTAATCGTATACATTCCTGCGCACAATGGAATCAAAGTAGGCGTCCAAAAAGCCAGTTTCTTGGGCCCTGGTTTACTGCGGCGCATCTGGCACAGAGGAACCCTGTCAGAAATTAAGCCATGTCACTCATCCCCCGTCCATTAAAATATTTGTTTGCAAGCGAAGCATGAAACCGATAGGGGTGCTTATGGACGCGAGCCAGGCTGAACACCTGTGAGCAAGAGTGCTCCGGCGAATGGGACGTGAGTGTGTGAAAAGCGGCGGGTGGCTGCTGACACACCTGAGGTGTAACTGGTAAACCACAACTGAAAAGACCGGGGCTGTGCGAAATCCTCCGTGATGATTCATGATCACAAGTCCCAGCCAATCACAACAGTGAGGTCAGGATGGGTGAATATCTGGAATGAAATGCAAAACCAGATGATTTTGCAATTTGCTGATCATATTCTTGACCTTCAAGGTTCTCGCATAGAATAAATGGAGCATAAGCAAATCCCTCCTAAAGAAGATCTTAGGTAGGATGTGGAGGAACCGAACGGGCCCAACGCCGCCTGGCACGCCTGATGGTGACCACCAGCTCGCTCACACACTGCTGTGGGATAGATCCATGTCTTCAACAAGCATTTGTCAGCCAATGACAGCACGTCCAAGCTGATCCCACAGGAGTTAAATAGAGTTGAGGTCAGGACTGCGGGCAGGTCGTTCCACCCTCTCCTCTCCCAACGTCTGGAGGCAGTCTTTGATAAATCCTGCTCAATTTCACAGTTTTCTGAAAAATCCCTGTAGTTTTTATACGTGATTTTAACCCTGATGGTGAACCTCTGCCTCTGGCTTTGTTAATATGCTCTTTTATTTTTTGCCCAGCCTTGCTCCTGACTGCTTGCCCTCTATTTCCTACATGTAGCACTCCACTTTCCAGCCTCCTGTTGCCTCTGACTGTTGTGATCTTTTATTAAATTATTTGTTTTCTAGCTATTTTTGTAAAAAAAAAAATAATAATAATGATATGACAATCACAAACATATCTTCATCAGTCTTTATGACTCTGTGCTTTAATTTCTGATACATTTTAGCTGTATATACTAAAATGCACGAGTGAGGTACATGCAGATAAAAACAGTCCTGTTGTTAGATCAGAATACTGTCTTCTTCAATCAATGCTGGTCCAACAAAATAGGGGAAAAAAAACATTGGTATTTCAAACCAAAATATTTGAGCATTATTTCCCAAAGTCCAAGAGGTGGACCTATCCTCTTGATCCCTTTTAAATTACATTTTTAAGGAGAACGTATTCCAAGGTCTGCAAAAAAAAAAAAAAAAAAGAAAAAAAAAACACCAATGAACTTCATGCCTCCTCAGTAAATCACGCGCTCATGTCCGTCTGTAGTTTCACCACAAACACATTTAGAGACTTCAAATAAATCAAATTGTCATGAGCTTCTGGTTAGTAAACCGGCAATTCATTTCATTTCAACAGCATACTGTCCCTGTTGAATGAAAGAAGAAAAAAGTCATTGATCACATCTGTTTCCCACTTGTGCTGCAATATTTTACAATTATTAATGCTTGAATTATAAGATCTCAAACCATATGCTGTTAAAGCAATGCCAGATGTACGTGCATGGCACTAAATATGTACCCTTTCTGTGTGATCTTGTCATATTTGCGCATTTGTTCAGTGAATGTGATCGCTCCTGGAGCAGAAACCTTTCCAGACCTCCCTCCGGGTCTCCAGAAACGGCGCAGCGGGACGTCCGCGTGCGTCTCAGCCGCGCCTTTTAACCCCGGACCGACACTTCCAGCGCAACCTGGGAAGGAAGCGGAGCTACATGGGAATCTAAACTCGGGACGAGCGGAGAACAAAGGGGAGGGACGGCGAGAGCTGGTGGACCCGGAGAGGAGATAGCCCATCATCTCCCCATCCCTCCCTCCTCCCCGGCGGACGCGCGCTGCCCGCTCCCCTCTCTGGGTCATCTCACTCCTTCAGGACAGCCTGAACTCGGATTTACCGTCGCTTCTCGCGAGCCGCTCGCGCCGTTCCCTTCGCGGTCAGCCGGCGGCGGCGCTCCGTGCGGAGCAGGGTGGTGTTTTCCCGGGTTTCGGTGTCGGTAAGTGTCTCCTCTCACTGTCCGCTGTCCACCTCTGAATGCGCCCCGAGCGCGAGGACCGCGACTTCTGAACCCGGTGCCTAAAATGCAACATGTGGCACGGCGTCATTCCTGTAATATAGTCTTTATTTGGCAGATAAAGTTCTCCCAAAAAAAAAAAAAGCAATAACTACGTCTTCACCAGTGGAGAACTACCTGTGGATTAGAAAATAAAAATGTTCCTTTCGTTTTGTCAAGTTGTAGTCAAACTGTGAGCCCAGAATAGGACGAAATCAGAACTTCAGCAGCAGGTTATTCACCCTTTCAGCATATCTCTCTGCAGTGCTTCAGATGTGCGCACATTACAGCCAAACGTCCCCGTGTTGATTGTTTTTAGAGACTGTCAGGGCCATATGGGAGCACTGAAAAGTGTGTAAAACGGTGGATGTGGGTGACCACCAGACACTTTTTTATAAGCGCCAGGAGAAAACGATTTTCTGAGGTTGTAAATGACGTGACTGGTTGAGGCATTTTTAAAGAACAGAGTAAAACCCAGTACAGTCGGCTGAATGGCTGGAGGAGACGTGCAGCTCTCTCACACGTTGTTTTATCCCCTTTGGAACAATCTGCATGATGAGTAAAATGTTCTCTATGCAGATATATGGCTTTGCTTTGTTTCTTTTGGTCATTCAAACGAGCCAAATGTGATATCAGGACTAAACATGTTGCACAGGGGCCTCTGGGGGCTCAAGCTGCTAATCACCTGGAATCCACATCAGCAGGTAGATGCAGAGGACTTTTTTTGTTCTATAGAACCAGACAGTATTTCACATGCAGAATGTGTGTGTTCCCCCGCCAAGTGAAGGCAGCAGTAGCAGTCTGTGGTTTTCTCTTCCTTTAGGTGCAGTCATGTGGCAGAGGATTCAGATTTGCTGTGCACTGTTTGCACTGTATTCGGCGGCACCGCCTGCACACATCAACCGCCTGGCGCTGTTCCCTGACAAGAGCGCCTGGTGCGAAGCCAAGAACATCACGCAGATCGTCGGGCACACGGGATGTCAGCCTCGCTCTATTCAAAACAGGTCAGGATGAAGGCCCTCTCTGTCTCCGGGTGCAGCTGAAGAGGAACAATCATGCAGAGATATCAATAAGTTACATTCTCAGAGACACACCTCACTTAATTTTTCGAAGCAGACTGAAAATATTTGTGCAACATTTGAAAGCTCCTCACAGAAGAGAGTTTTTATCATACAGTGTCATTAAGATACACAAAACATTGTGGCCTGACGGGATCCCAGAGTGACTTTTTTCATAAGAAGTAAAGAAGCAGTGTTGAATAATGTGAGCATGTTTACTGGATTCTTCTGCACAGTTCTTCCCTGTGTGGAAAAGGTGTTGCAAAGAACATTAAAAAAAGAGGCAATATGGTTTGTTCTAACTTTATAAACAATGTAAACCTGGTGAACAGCACAGAGAAAAGGAACTTTTTGACTTCCCGTTTAAACCTTGTTTTGTGTGTTTAATGTGGCAGAGTGACAGGTCAGGTAATCTTGTGGTTTTATCCGTGGTGACTGGCTGGGAAAATGACTTCCTGTTTTTAAATAATATTTTGAGCGACTCTCTCTCATTTTGTCTTCCGCCTTTATCATCTGCATCCAATTTAGGATAAATAACCTTTCAGTAATCTGCAATTCGGAGACTGAATGCACGACAACAGTCGTCCGTCCTGCGATGAAGGCATTCGTCATCGTCGTTCAGTTAAATGGACAGAAACAAATATTCATCAGTCAATCTTCTGCACCGCTTTATTCAACCCAGAGTGGCAGAAGGTCGGAGCTGATCCAAGTCGATCCGGCTCTGACTGACGTAAACAGGCTGCCGGTCAAACACAGAGCAACCGTCACAATCACATACACACACCTACAGTCACTGATCAACAGGTATACCAGGAGCAAACCTCTCCAGACACAGAGGGTGTAGACAGGATGGAAACAAGTAACGCTGGACGCACATGGCGGTGACGCAGTTAAAGCAGAGCAGACTTTGGAGTTATCATGACAGCTGTGTGAATATAAGCAGTGCAGCGTTATGGGGGTTTCGTGTGTGCGTGTGTGTGTGTGTGTCTGTTTTTTACAGTTCAAGTTTTTCACATCACATTTAATAAAGTCCACACTATCCAAGCCAGGTTCCCATTTTTTGCTGCTCTCCTCTCCCACCTCGTTCATCAGATCCAACTTTCATTTGAATATTGTGCAAAATGTGTTGGATATTTGTTCAGCCCGACTTTAAAGCTTATCGTTTGGCAACGATCTGGTTTGAAAAATCACATATTACCCAATCCTAATAAAACGAAACATCCCGAAAACATTGACATATTCACCCGAACACACAGTGTTCGGGTAGCTCTGGGACTCGTACTGGTTGAACATTGGCTACAATAATGGTTTGAAAACTGCATGGTAAACTAGACATTTACTGAAAAAAATACTGAAATCATAGAAAATATTAACCTACTGTAATTTGTCAAACATTGATAATTTCGACAGTAAATAAATAAACATCTAACTGGATGATTATACTTTTCTGAAGTGGAACTTTCCTGATTCCAGCACCTCACATGTAATTATTTTCTGATTCCTGAAGTCCCCATGACGACCAACTGTATGTTTTAGACTACGTCACAGGCATGGGAACCATATTTTATTTATTTTCTTTACAATTTCATGACTCTCGATAGACCAAAGCAAATGGTTAACAGACGAGATCCCGATGTGAAGCACTCTTACAGCTCTGCTTTTAACGTGATTGTGAGAGCACAACCTGGGTACAAATCTGCAGTGCTCTTTGTAGAACTGGCTCGTGAGAACTTGATCTGTATTCTTCTCCTTTTTTCTTTTTTCTTTTTTTTTTTCTGTGCTCAGTGCCGTTCCAGGTCTGTGAGAACGGCGTTTGGACACAGACACATTCTCATCATATTAATCATGATATTCTCTTTAATCACACGCTGGCTGCTGCTGATTCACCAAACTTTTCTGAATAACAAAACTCTTTAGTTTGTGACTGAGGCCCGAGGCGAGCAGGCGTCCTCAGACTTGGCGAATCAGTTCAGATTTCAGACTCTTTTGTTTCTTCTCCGCGGCTCCTGCTTACACAGGTCGTGCAGTTGAATCAAGTATGTGGTGTCTGGAGGAACAATGAAAATAATGCACTCTTTCCTGTCGGTTTGCAGAGCTTGTCTGGGCCAGTGCTTCAGTTACAGCGTCCCCAACACGTTCCCACAGTCCACCGAGTCTCTGGTGCACTGTGACTCCTGCATGCCGGCCCAGACGCAGTGGGAAGTGGTAAGAGTTATTGGACGTTAGCTCATGGAGCAGGCGCACACTCAACAGTGACTTGTCAAACTCGCGCACACAAACCTCAAGTTTCCTACATAAAGACGACACGTGTTTACCGCTCACGACCGAAGCAGATGGGAAAGAAGTAACTGGAAGATTTTCCAGCAGTAGATCTGCAACTTCTTAAGTTCTATGAAAGGTTTAGACTTAAAAAAAAAAGAAAATCTACAAAGTTCATTGTTCCCTGAAGCTAGTAAAGGAGTACAGCCCTGTGACAGCAAAGGCTTTGTGGCACGGTGTGTATGTAGTTTGGAACGCTGCCAGGTTGACTCGGCGGGTGAGACCGCAGGTGAGGTCACCTCATGTTTCAGGGAAAAATGTTCTGCCTCTATCGCTGCCACCAGAAAGTTTCATTAATTTAATTCTCTTAGTATTTCAGGTCAGGCCAAAAAGAAGAAAAAAAAATGCATTTAAACTCTCACCTTACTTTTAATTACCTGGAAATGAGTGTTTATGTCTGTGGTCATGATTGTTGTCTCAGGACTTTAAACAAAATTAAGTTTGAAGCAAAATAAAGTCAGCTCTTGTGAAAGAGGATAGTGTTCCCTGCTGCTCTGGATCTTGATAAACTTGCTGAACGATCGTTTTCAATGGATAATGGAAACAGTAAGGAGGAAGTTGCGTGAGGTCTGGAAAGCTGGCTGCGCTTGTGTAACTCCAAGGTGTATTCAAGGCTTTATTTTCAGTTTTGTGTTTTCCCAGTGTTTCCTTATCCCACTAAGTGCCTTGTATTCTGGGCACAAACTGTTTTCAAGAATAAAAATACAAGATCAACAAAAACATGATACTCAGGACAGAGGGTTATCGAGTGAAAATAAATGAAACTATTGAGATGTAGCACTCTGTTCATGTTATCAGCACGGGTTAAAGGAAACAGTCACATTACCATGTAGTATTTGCTCAAGCACAATTTTACCCAAATTTATTCATAACTGACATAACGTAATCGACTACTAAAATCATCAAGTCACTACGGATTACACACATTGAATAGCAAAACTTTTCATATGCATTTTTGTACTGTATGAATTAATCTTTTTAAATCAAATCCCCAATTTATATTTACATTTGTTAATTTTGATGCCATTTTTTACAGATTGCAGTTTAAGGCAGAGGAGTTAAACAAACTGTAGTCCTGTGGCCACATGCAGCGCCGTGTAATTACAGCCGGCTAAACCCACAGCATGTGAACTCAGAAATAATTGCACTTTGTTGAAGTGCAGAAAACAGAAATGCATTTAGAAAATGTTCACATTTATTACTCTGTTTTACAGACAATTCATCGCGAAACTTGAAATCCTCTTTGCCGCAGTGATAATCTTCAGATTAATGTCGGCCTCCACAGCGTTCAGCCTGCATGTTTACACAGTATGAGTTTATAAATGTAACATTCAAGCAGCATCTTGTTGCAATTGCCTGTTTAACACAAACAGAGTAAAAGTGGAATCCTATTAAAAAAACAATCTTAAACAGAAAGTTCTTTTATTTTCTTAGTAGTAATTGTTAGATTTCTCAATGTCCTGAATTTGAAGCCTGCTGGTGGCAAAAACACTGCAAAACAGCCTAACTGTATTTCTGGGGTCTTTCTGTATGTAATTCGGTTGTTCTCCATGTGCCTGAATCATTGTTTCACGGTTTGTGGTCGCTCTCGGTTGTGGGGACAGCTTCAGCTTTTGGTGTGGCCCTGTTTACACCTCAAAGCTTCAGTCATGGCTCTCCCATTTTGCCCTCTCCTGACCTACTTGCGCCACTGTACTAACTTATCCTGATGCCTTGTTGATCTTGAAGCACGGTAATGAGCTCAGCTATTTTGATTTCCACAAGTAGACAACAGACTGAAGTAATAATATTCTCATTCCATATTCTGTATTTGATTTTGTTCTTTTCTGCTACAATGTGGTTCTGATGTGTTTTGTTTATGTTCTGTGTCTGTCTGTTATTATATCAAAACGCTGTCCTTTTAACCTCTTTTGGTTGTATTTTATTGGAAACTTTTGGAAAATGAGATGATACATCTCAGTGGGTTTATTCTCATAAATATATTCGTTCGTGTGTGTGTGTGTGTGTGTGTGTGTGTGTGTGTGTGTGTGTGTGTGTGTGTGTGTGTGTGTGTGTGCAGGTGACTCTGGATTGCCCCGGTAATGAAGACTCTCCTCGGGTGGACAAACTCGTGGAGCGGATCTTCCACTGCAGCTGCCAGTCGTGCAGCAAGGAAGGAGCCCAGGAGGGGGCGGTGATGCAGCTGTACCCGGACAACGGCCTGGACGCGGGTCCGTCTCTAATCGACACCCTGAGCGGCGCTCAGTCTCACCCTCTGCCCCACTCAGACACACACCCCGTTAAGCACGGCCAGCTGCACACAGACCATCACACGCTACCGCACACATCAGACGGAGGGTAGCTCCACCATCTGTCCCAACTGTGTTGTTTGTGACTTTGCTCGTCTCTGCTGCCCTCTCTGTCCTCCTCCACACCCTCTGCCAGTCTCTAGTATTCTACAGGAACTTTGAAGACTTCACTTTGTGTGGAAATGTTTGTCTTTAGCGAACACACACGCACACACACACTGAGTCTTGCTTATCAGAACACTTTGTGAATAAGCTCGTACAAACACACCGGCCTGTGCACTCTGTTTGCTAATTATGACAAATGCATGTGTGTGTGTTTGTCTATTCAGACATGACTAAAGCCTGTTAATGAGCTGTAGTCTTTTAATCTGCTTTGAATGCAATAAATCCCATTGTGATAATTGTCTTGTTCTCTCGTGTTGTTTCCACACATCTCTGAGTGCCACAGGAAGTGGAGTCGCAGGAATTTACTTTGTGATCGTCCAAAAGTCAGACTCATTGCATTTACACACACACACACGCACACACACAGCTGTCTGTTTTATGTGGCTGCTGTGTGACTTTGGGTCAAAGCATATGCGCCTCTTTTCTCTAATCACCAAAACTCTGGTCGTCGACGGGTTTTTATAACATGCTCCTCAGTCACTGGAGCACCAAACAGCTGCAGGTTGGCAGGAGGCCTCGCTGTTCGCTGCATCAGTGGCCTGAATCTGATGTCTGTCTGCACCGCGAAGCTTTACGAGATGAAATGACAGAGACCCAGAGAAATTTCATCCACAAACCTTCGCTTGGTTTTCATTCTATATAGAGTTGTATACAAAAAGAAATATTTTAAAGTCAGATATGATCTCTGTGTTAACATGTCACTCATTACAACTTCTTTGTTTACATAAAGTTAATTCAGTTTTGTTTCATTTTTAAAAACTTTTTTTAAGGATTTTTTTATTCAGGTCATGTGCATCTTTTCTTTTTTCATGCATCCTTTCTTTACAAACCAATTGTGTTCAGTGTCTTCAGAATAAAAGTTCTTAGAATTATATGAATAAACAAACTTATGTCAAAAATGTATAATCTTTGTTTTAGTTTAGCTTTTATCTCAGTTACTTTTTTTAGTGTTTCCTTTAAAACAGCCTCACTGGATGATTATTCCAGACGTAATGGAATATTTTCTTACATTGTGGTTTGGTTCATTTACTTAGAGAAATCATCATTCTCAGCTGATATTGACGATGAAATGACTGACTGTGAACCAACAACTGAGAAATAACCTACAAGTTTTATTTATTGATGTAGGAAATAGTGTATTTCACCTGGACTTTAATATCAAATGTCATTGTGTCTTAACACACATTTATCTCTTTTAAGGCCAGCTCTGTCAGACAGACTCCTTTTCCAGAGGATTCGTTGTGCTACCTGTCGTCGGACACTGCGAGATGAATCGCCATGGAAACCCGGACGTTGCTCCTTTAATGGACAATGAGTGGCCTCGTGCTTCGCCCAAGGCAGAGAGTGACAGCAGACTCAGAAAGCCTGACGGTCATTAAGGGAAACAAAGGGAGGATGTTCAGTTCACGGTCGGCCGGGTTAAGTAAAGCAAACCTCACAGACAACAAAGACTCCAGTTAAAACAAACAGAGTCCACTCAATAAAGCAGGGCTGGAGAGCATTAACCGAGAAAGATTGTTTGAAGTGGCTGCCAAGAGGCCATGTGTGAGACTGGAGTGCTTTTGCTTCAGAAGTTCATGGATGGTCCAGCAGATGTCAGCAGATGTTGCAGGTAGAGCCCAGTGGAGCGGATCTGTCTGAGGCTCCATCAATTAGTCCCACACTTTATCTGCACATCCAGGAAATATCTCCTCTCCCATTTCTCAGCACCGTATCCCCGCCATCTTTTTCTCTCATGTTCAGGGTAATTAAATTTGAACAGTTAAAGGTTGACTGTCTGTCTGTGCCGGAAAACAAATCGATCATCCCCCTTATCTCGCAGCCACACAGCCCACAGTGTTCTGTGGTGAAAGGCAAGCTGCACAGCAACAGACTGATAGGAGCATTTCTGAACGTATTACAGCTTATTGTCAACAGTTAACTTTTTTCTCCTTTTAAACTCCAACATTAATCTCCTCTCCGGCTGACACGACTCTCACGTTAACATTTTCTCATCCACTCTACATGATGTTTGTGTGTTTTTATCGGTGGGATGTTGTGCTGCTGTGTCGTCTTTACGGCACAGGGGCCCATCCTGGATCCTTTAAACGCTAACGCAATACAGTGAATAATAAGCACAATTCCATTTCCTGTGGTTGCTTAATTATTTTACAAATCTACTAAAGTAAATCTTTGCATTGCCATGCTTTTATGATGATTCAATCCAGCAGATTCCAGCTGTGTGGGATCACCTGCTGATTGGACATACTTTCAAGACCTTTGATAATAATTCTCATTTTTATGTGATCGTCTGTTTGAAAGTTAAAGCTTTGACCCCTGACATATTGAGGTCACAGAGCTGACCACATTCTGCAGCACACCTCTAAAACATGGTAGCACAACCACAAAGGATCTTTGGCGGTTTCACTGTCAAGCAGCAAAAGAGAAACATGTCTGACTTGTAAGCTGAGCAAAAGATCTGCTCTGCTGCTCAGTCTGTTTCAAAGGCCTGTGAAATCACAAAATCATTCATATAAAGAGATTTAGAAGATGAAACTGATGAAGTGGAATGCATTTCAATATCACGTATGTAAGCAGCCACATGATAACTATTGACATTGTATTCTGTCTGAATGCAGTTCATTAGCATGAAAACAATGTAGATGTATAAGTGACATGCACACTGGCTTCCCTGGTTCAAGTTGTATTGTCTTCTCTTAGATAAGGAAATTTCATCAATAGAATAAAGAGCACACAGCTATTTCACACAAATACATCAGCACGCAAATGTCAAATCACCTCACATTGCACAAATGTCAAAAGTATATTTTTAATCTTCATATATGCCGTTTTAATAATGAGAATCACTGAAGTTGATTTTATTCTGCTTTCTCTGCAGCCTTTGATTATTACTGTTTTTGATCGCCCTGCCCTTTAATACCTTACATGTTATATTTATATCGTGTTATTAAGAAGTTTTCATGCCTGTGTGACAAAGCTTTAGCTACAAAAAGAATGATGTAAAAAAAACAATGAGGTGTCATATGAGAGGAATGTTGCTAGAGGCAGAAAGAAGAATATATTTGTACAACTTCTTCTACATTGCTCAGATTGTAGTCAAATATATCACAAACACTGGTCTTAAAAAACAATTATTCAAAATACTTCAATATTTATTATCAAGTAAAGTATTTTCATTTTTGTCTCTTAAGCGCACAAAAGCGCACGTGTCTTTCCACCTGGGGACATTTTTCTGCACGTTTTCCAGCAGCTGGTAAACATAGTGTTTAATATATCATCTATATGTGGTCGAAGTGCCGTCTGTTTCGTGTCATTTCGTTCGCTAAAGGGAAAGAAAGAAAAGAGAGAAGCACACTGTTAATGTCAACAGGTCGCGCGCCTGTGTGAGGGAGCGGGCGGGAGCGCGCGGCTTGTGCGGTCCCGCGGACGCGCGGACGCGCGCAGACGCTCCAGCCAGCAGCAGCAGCATCAGTGGAGCCGCGCAGGGTTCGAGTCACAGGTGCTCCTGTGTGCCGCAGCTGCAGGGAGACACCGACACGTCCTGCTCCTTCAGGAAAAAGCAAATACTGGGATTTACGGAATTTATACTTCGAGGTAAGCAAAAATAAAAAATATATATATATATATTTTGTCACTATATACATGTTCACTTCATCGGATCATGCATACAGTTAATGAGCCGATTCCAATCGCTTCCACCCAGAAAAACACGCCCTCTTTAAGTTTGATGAATTTCTAAATACGACATATGCACTGAGAGAAACGTTTTGACAATAATGCAGTGAGATGATGTGTTCATGGAGTGGTTTGTGTTTGCAGCTCAGCAGCGGGGTGTCCAGGTTAAAAGGTGTCCGACTGAACCGCTCTGAAATGGCATGCAGCTCCAGCTCTAGTGCCAAGTCCCTGATCGATGAGATCGATCAGAGGAGCCAGGGAAAGACAGCTGAAAAAGTATGAAGTCAATCCAAGCTATAGAATCCTCATTTGCATAGTCTAATGAGATATTGGCTGACTGGACAGAAGAGGACAGAAAGGGCACAGAGGTGTGAGCTCCCTGCTCTTCTTAAGGTTTGAATTTTCAGCTGTCAGATCCAGCTGAGGAAAGCAGAAAAGACTTTCTGGATAAGTCAGTGTCAAATATTGACAAAGGGACTCATTAATGTGTTTTTTTTCCCGTTCATGTACATTATGAGCTCATTATAAACACACTGAATGTTTTCCCATTACAGAATCACCGTGTACTCTGGATCTGACCACAGATTGCTTCCTCCCTCTCAGGATGTGCGGTATGGACGTGGATCTGGATGATGGCGGTTCGGCCGAGGAGGAGAAAGAAGAGGAGCTGTGGATCAGCGAGGGAGTGAAGATGCTGCCCCCTCCCGTGGCCCACAGCGGGGGCAGCGCGTGGGGCAGCCGGAGGGGCAGGTGCGGCTGCGTGGCGTGTGGGTTTGCGCTCGTGCTGTGGAACCTGTGCGTGGTCCTGGCCAGCACTCTGCTGCTGGCCGTGGTGTTCTCCGTGGTGCTGCTGCCTGCGGCGCTGCTGCTGTACGCCGGCTTCCTCTGCCACTCCAGGGTGAGTTCTGATATTTTTGTGGAGTTATGTGTGATTGTGCCTTTTTCACAGCTACAATGTCAACCACAAGATGCTGCTTAATACAAAACAAAATTACACTTTATTGTCCTCAGAGGGGAGTCCCTTTCCAGTATTTGCACCCGCATATCAAAACAGTGCATAACCATAAAAAAGTAATTAGAAATTAATTTTGATGCACACAAGAAAACAAAATGCACACCCAATAAAGTGCAAATACATTGTAGAAAGTGCAAATGTAGACTAGAACACTGCCAAAGGCAAACCAGTGCAGCAACACCGTGAAATACATTTATCACCAGAGAGCAAACCTTTAATGATGAGCGTTTTTATTCACCCAGTAAAGAAGTAGCAGAAATCTCAATACACTCCACACTACAGTAAAAGGACCTGGTGCAATCCCCCCTGAATATTTATCTCTTTATCATTTTTGTCACAAATGTTGAGCCTACTGTGCCAAACTCCCCTCAAAGGATGACTTTCTCTGTTCCTTTTGGTGATTATTGATCTGAAAGTCTGTCACCGTGCACGTCAGATGAACTCTTTGTCGGGGCAGTCTTGTGGAATCAAACATCCTAGGACAGTCTGCGTCCTGTGAGTGTCACACTACCTGCAGTGTGAATGAGAGCTTGTTCATTTTAATAATCTAAAGGAAAACGCTCTTGATTTCCCTGGTGGCGAGTCGTTTTGCCATTTAGACAAACACTGTTTTTCTGTATTAGCCTCCTGCTGCTGAGTGCAGTTCTTCATTTCACAGGAAAAAAAAGAGAAGATATTTCCCAAAGGAGACAGAAGAGACCAAAATGAGAAATCGACAGAATATTTCTAACTTAAGTTCTTCACATGACCGAGTCCCTAATTTTAAGATAACATTACTTTTGAGTTGTGTTTTCAGGGCATTTCTGCTGCCTGTTTGTCACTCAGTGCAACACGCAGCTGTAAGCTAAACGTCTGATCACTGCTGAAAGAAACAGGCACCTTATTGATTCATGAAGTGGAAAGAAGTGAGCACAGCTGAAACAGCTGTTGAAAATTAGATTTTCATCTAAAGTCAACGCACCACAGATTTTGATGGAGATATAAACAGAAACAAATGCACAACAATCTTGAGGTTCAAAAGTTCTGGCAATCTGCTTGTAAAATATATTTTCATTTACTGGTTGGGGCTTAACACAACTTGTAACATCTTGTGAATCAAGGCAGTATTTGTCATTAGACGATTCTCAACAGGGACATTTCCACAGTCTGATGAATTGTCTGACTCTTGGTATCTGTGGGAACACCCATGAACCCCTCTGAGCCGCTGACAGAGGATTTGAAGACGAAGCTAAATGATGCGCAGCAGATGATGGCTGTAAAAACACATCTGGGAGCTTCCAGATAGCCGGCTCTCTGAGCATCATTAGGGAGCGGGAGAAAACACAGGCCGTTAAAGAAAAGCTCTAGAATGGCAGGGAAACCTTCAGACAAAGTCGAACGTGTTTTTGCAGAAAGGTCAAGCTGAACCTTTGCAGGACTGAGCAGAAGCTGCAGCAAAGTGAACCTGACATGAGCGCTGCTGTGTTTGTGCTCCTCTGAAGTACCGGCCAGGATCGATTCAGAGGAGCCATTAGCAGCGAATTCTACCTGCAAAATTATCTCAAAAAGAAGTATTAAAGGCAAGATCTGGATTAGATGCATTCCAGTTTTTTTATTGCAATCATCAAAAGTATGTTGAGAAAAAAGCTCAGTCTGACACCAACAGTGATGGATGCAGAGGAGAACCTCCAGCTCTGAGGAAACGAGGAGGGAGTGGAGGTTAAAGAGCAGTTCGTGGCAGCAGGGTATCCACACACAGTTAAAGGGCTCTTCAACTTTTTTCACTTAACTTAATGTTGGCAGCGGATTCGCTGGCAGAGCAGGATGTCATTACGCTGCTAAATTGGTAGTTCACTTTCTTGTTCCTTTTGTATGTGGAAGGAGATGAAGAGTGTAATCACTTCCCATCATGCCTCCATTCATGCTGTCTCCTTTCCATAAGTTGAACTGTCGGTGATCTGCAAGAACAGTGTGTGCAAATTCCTAAACACTTCAGTTATTCAGGCCAAAAAGCATTTGCACACTGTCATATCTGCCAAAGAGTTCACTTCATTGAACAGCAGCTTTGTAGAGCACCAAACCTAAAATAAGCATTTTGTTCTCAACATTTGAAAAATCAACAAAACATCCATGCAAGACTCCCAAAAATATTTGCCTATAGCTCCAGGGGAACGATTACTTATCATCTAAGCGGAGTAATCTGCTCTGTTCTTACCTTCTTTTGGCATTTGAATTCAGGCAGATAAGAGTAAATCATCTGTGGAGATTAGGATTATAACACTATCCATTGGTTTTTATCCAGGGACATCTTCTCGGTTACATGCTGTGCACAAAAAGCCGATACTTTCCAAAGAAAAGTCTTCAGCCTATATTCTTCATGTTTGTGATTAATGTCTTTCACCAGAATAAAAGCCCATTGAGAACTGTAATGACTCACCAAAAGCGTCGCAGCTTGTCTGAAGGTATTTTTTGTAGTCGAGCCGCGGTGTGCCGACTGAGTCACATAAAGGTCAGAAAGCTCACCTGTGCAAACCGGCGAGTCTGGGCGTCACAACGCAGCGCACCGGGAGAGCCTTCCCGTCTGTCCTCCGTTCTCCAGATGGATTTTTAAACCACATCCTTTCAAACAGTGGGTTTTTTTTTGCGGGGGGGGATCTCGGCGGACTAATTGGGTTTGCGATGGCTCCACCTCGCAGACAAACTGAGCAAGACTACAGTTGTGATTAGGGTTGAGAAAATGTCAGCTCCCGGCAAACAATTAGAGAGAATATCAGTGAGAGTTTTTACTGACGTACTGGCAGAATGGATGTGGAGAGAGAGAGAGAGAGAGAGAGAGAGAGAGAGAGAGAGAGAGAGAGAGAGAGAGAGACCCCAGTGAGAAGACTGTCTGATTTGGTGCCAGCACCAGCTGTGCACAGACACACTGACAGCATGACAAAAAGGAAGGAAATGTGCTTGATGGAAGTAAGTGCTTCGCAGAGGTGTGTCTATGTAAGCGTGCGCTGGTGTGAGTGTGTGTGTGTGTGTGTGTGTGTGTGTGTGTGTGTGTGTGTGTGTATTAAATGCTATTGTTGCCAGGGTGCACTTGTGTGAGGCAAAGTCCCCTTTTTTTCCAAAGCCCCCACGATGATAAACTGTTCAGAGAACGGTCCTGAGATGTAATCACTTCCTTTCAGACCGTGTCTATTCAGTGCGTGCGTGTGCACGTACGTGCACTTCTGCGCCGTTTTTATTAAAGGGGATTTCAACCTCATGTCACACTGACTCATGACGTGTCAACGTAAAGACAGAAACGGGGCTGTGTTTTAGAAAACCGTTAACACAGACATGAGGATGTGTTTCAGGTTCAGATGAAATGGATTAATAATGATGTAGTTTGTAACCATCTTTCACACACTCTGGCTTCACAGTTTATTTCTCCTGCGTCTGTCAGTTTCCGTACCTGTCTTCCCCCTCCTCCCTCTCGGTTTGACCCTCTCAGCTGAGTGACAGCTCCGACGGCGCCGAGCCGCCGCTTATCTAACGCAGAGGGAGTCGGGGAGAGTCTCTGTCACGCCTCGCTAACCGCACAGTCCCCGTCCTGCAGCCCGAACGCACACCGATCACACCGAACGAGCAAATCCCGTCGTTTAGCTCCCGGACTGAAGTGCGGCGGTTTCCCGCCACAGTCGGAGTCTTCACGGCGTCCTCTGGAGCGCCCCTGTCTTCACAGCCCCCTCCTCTGTGTTTGACCCCGCAGGTCCTCGATGCCTCCTCCGCCATCTGCCGTTACCTCGACGACAACAGCTGCTCCGCCCTCATCATCCTGGGCTTCGTGATGATGTCGCCGCTGGTGGTGGTGGCGGCGGCGGTCTTCTGCGGGCTGCTGCGGAGGTTCCGACTGCTGCTCTTCATCCAGCCCATCACGCGGGCCTGGTACAGGGGCAGGCTGCTGGACTGGGCGGGCGGCGTCCACGCCTGGGTCTGATCGGCGCCGAGGCCCTCAGGGACGTTCAGTGATGAAAAGTGACCGGGATTGAAACGGATGTGTGTAAATTTGTCCGGGAATACCCAGAGGGCAGACTCAATAACAGAAACACTAACAGAGCAGCGCAACGGCTGAACAATCAGTCCTGTTTTTCTTTTTCTTTGAGCAGGTGATGTTATCTGAAAAAGTCTCGGCAGGAACATTTTGTTTTGCACCAATAGTCGTCTCCGTTGTTCCGTCTCCCTCTGGGTAACTCTTGGTGATTTTGTAATCTATTGAGAAGAAATTGAAAAATCTATTTGAGATAACCGTAGCAGTTTACTCACCAGTCTAATAAGGCTTCGAAGGACAGCGTAGTTTTCTGCGGCAGTTTTTCTTTACTTTTTCACAAAGATCTCAGCAAAAATCCTGCAAACATTTTTATGTAAGTGGAGAACAGCAGAGGAACTGAAGATACTCTCTGGAAAATACAGAATAAATAGTTTCCTGACAACCTACAGCAGGTTCGCACCTTAAGAAGTCGCCTTCGTCTACAGTATTATGATTTTCCAGACCAGTGTTTTTATTTGGTGTTTCCTGTCTGCTCACCATATTGATGAGTTTACCTGGTGGATACAAGGTATTTGTGGCGGCACAAAGGAAATCTAGTAAAAAGTAAAAGCAAGAAGTGATTCAGAATTGTGCTTTGAGTTTAACTTAATCCAGTTTGCAGAACTAAAGTCCTGTAGACGCCTATATAATCAAGGTAAATATTGATATGATATAAATATGTATAGATGACTTTGATGTTGTCTGTGCGGTGACGATGATGTCTGTATTTCAACAGGTTTCTGCCTGAAGTAGCATCATTAGCAGTCATGTCGTGTGGGAGGAAGGGAGTGTTTGAAGCACATTTCATTTTAACGGATCTCTCTGATCACCTGGTGCCATAAAATGGAAGAAACATCCTTCAACAGAAAAATAAATAAAAAAATCAACAGCTGACAGTAAAACAGAGTGATGGAATAGCAGTGTAGTATTAGCCGGGTGTTAAAGAGGGGCTTAATTGAACAGATCAGGGGTTCATTCTGCTGCCTCTGTGCTTTCTGGACATTTATATTCATTGGTGACACACCGTCTGCTCATCCTTTCTCTGTATTCTCGCTCTGTAATTAGGTGTTCTGGCTCAAGGTTTTCACTTCGCTATAGAGAAAATCATGTTTGCGGAGGAGCCTGCTATTTCCTTGTCGTCTACTCCTTTCACATTTTTGTTTTTTTAATTCAGACATGTTTGTTTATATATTTTTTTCACGTTATTTGAAATGTCAGTCCTGCTAATCAGCAGGCTATGTCTGCTCTGCCCGGGTACAAAACTCAAGCGCTGTTTATTCCACTACTTTGGAGAACTGTGTAAAAACAAGGGTGGAATTTGTTTTCACAAAACTGTTATGAACACTTCATTAGGCAGACTAATGTGATCCAGATCCGCTCTGACATCAGTTCTGCTTTTATGAAGGTCGTATTAATTTTCACTGAAGACTGTAATTTCTGCCTGTCTCATTAACCAACATATGTTGAACTAAACAAGAGAAATGTCTCTCAATATAATGCCAACTTTAAACTACAAAATAAACACACAGTGACAATAACATTTCTCTGACTATTCACAATAACAGAACATTTTGTAGACGCAGAATTTATTGTTAAAGTTGTTCTGACGGCTCACGTTTGATTGTATAAGTGTACCTACAGCTGTAAAGCGGCCATTGATTGTTTTTTCACTCCTAAAATTGCCAATTGGAAAGATTGCAGCGGCCAGTGTTGGATTATCCTTTGTTTTGTTCTGCTTTTCAAGTAGGTGTTACCAACAAAACGGCGTGTTGTGACCTTCTGTCAATAAAAAGAGGACCATTTTTCTCAGCCCTGTCTCTTTTGTGCTGTGGCCTGTTTCCGAGGGTTGGAAAGCTTTGGTGATTTGAACATGACATAACATTCAATTGTGGCCCGAACCACACACACAAACACACAGGAACAGCACACACTTTAAAATACACAAACACTAATATGCCCTCAAAACAAAACAGGAAAATGTCTGGAACTCAAATGCTCTGTTTACCTCCTGTTCCAGTTTCCTCTGATAAAGCCAGTGATTACATGTTGTCACTGATGACGTACACAATTCATTTCTGTTTACAATGACATGTAAATCACCGCTGTGGAGGTGTGCCGGCGCTCAGCCCACAGCACCACCCGCGTCTTCACTGTGCAATTTGCAGAAGCTTCTCTCTATATGTGAAGGACACGACCACATCATTCATGAATATATCAAAACATCGCTGTCGCTGCCACCTGCTAACGCCCAGCATCCTGCAGGAAAACATGTCCGAGGTTATAAAGCCTCTTTATGAAGTGTCACCTGCCATTATGACAGCTTTAATAACAGAACATATACGCGTGTGCTTTTAATTTGTTGATTGAATGAATCTTGTTGCAAGGTCTTGTTATCTGGAGCTCCTGAGAAGAAATGTTAATTAATAATATTGAAAACTGAAATGTATTTATTAAAACCCTTTTCAGCACTAAATGTAATATAAATATGAGAAAAACTGAAATGATTTCAATGAGCTTTAGTACTAAGCCTTGAGAGTGACAGGCTCAATGCAGTAACGTATCAGGCTATTAGCATAAAGCCTGAGTCAGATCTGAATACTCCCGGAAAACAAGAAAAAACACAGCAGAAAAAAAATCCCTGAGTCAAAGAGTTGACTCAGTGAGACAGTGATTCTGGATGCTAACAAGTGTTCTGATATCCTGAGGAGATAGACAATAAGGCAATAAGGCAGCAGCGTGAGAACAGCCAAACTAGGCAAATGTCACAATTTGGCCAAAAGATGATTGAGGCAGTTATGCCATGAAACTAATGACATCTGACTTTTCCTAGGAAAATGAGAACGTTCTGAATATACTGCACCCCGAGGAGAGATTTTTGGTTTTTCCCTCAGAGTGACGATCAGTGGAAATGAGCTAACATTTATGAATGTGCAGGTTTTAAAATTTGTCCCCATCGCCTCCTATTTACCAGCTTTACTATCCATGAGTGTCTGGGAGGCCCTGAAGGCAGCCCAGGATGTGCTGCTGAGATTATATCTGTGGTCCGGTCTGGGGGTGAGACTTGGGGTCCGATTCCCCCCAGAAGAGCTGGAGGAAGGACAGAGACGTCTGGGCATCATTGCTCTCTATTCTGCCACTGTGATGCCTTACAGACAAAGCTGCAAACAGGAAGAAGAAAAGCATGGATCCTGTATGAAATTCACAAGATAACTCACTGAAAGTCTGAGAAAGGAGCTGCTGTTTCTGTGACAGAATCCAAATTCCTGACACTGAGGACTGCAAACCATGGCGTCAAGGGATGATGCTAAAGATTTACATATTTAAACCTGCAGTTGTTTCCATCTGCTTTCATCATAAATAAAGAATGAGATAATTACACAATAGTGTAGGTGAAAATAAAACATGAAACAAAGCAGCTGGGAAGCCTGAGGCATGTTGTTTCCAGACTGTCCAGCTGTGTCATTGTTGTGAATGGCGTTTAGGGAAACAAATGGAGCCCTGGACAATTAATTTTCAGTAAAAGTCACAATTTATTCCTGTAATTATGCTTTATAATCATCTATAAACCCAAAAAAGGTTCTTATTTCTTTCAAGCAGCACTATGCTAAATGCAGAGAAGCAGGAAGCAGTACCAGTGTCCCATCCTCCTCACTCCTTCCTCACCCCACAGGCTCCACAAATGTTTCTTCCTGTTAAATGGGAGTTTTTCCTTTCCACCAGCACCTTTGCCTGCTCATAGGTTTGTTGGGTTTTTCATTGTGGAAGTTCCTCAAAATGACAGCTGTATTTGGTGCTATAAAAATAAATGAAGTGAACTGAAAAGTGAAATAAAGTGAACTGAAAAGCTGAGCTGTTTCATTCAGGAGCTAACCGGTGTACCTGAGTTCGAAGCAGTTCTAAGTACCTGCTGAAACCATCCGAGTGGTTATTTAACCAAAAATGACCCGTGAAACATCTTAACAATGTGAGTGACAAGTGGAGCCCGTGAGGCTTTTCTTTTTTTCAGGCTTTCTTTAAAAGTTGCATCCATTAGTGACTGCCCTCACTTTTGCAGCTCAGTTTAGACACAGACTCAGCGATTAACATGATTGTCTGGCTGACGGCCACATTTAAAATTACTTTGAGCTTGCCAAAGCAGCAGTATCATGATGAAGACTGAAATACAAACTGGAATGATTTCCAGCGATTCAGCGAAGAACACCAGCTGTCCCATATGCTGATAGCAAACCCTATAAAGTGCAGTGGATGAAGGACTCGGATCTTTGGTTTAGATCTTCCGCTTTAATGCCTGGGCTTACCTTAGCTGAAGCCCAGGGGCCTACCAAGTTCAGGGGCCTATCAATTAGCTGGAAAAGTCGCATTGTTGTGTTACTGGTCAAGTTTTCTCTCAATCATTTTATACTTCACGTTTGTGGCTGCTGATTGATCCAAATTAACCGCACCATTAGATATTATTTATGATACAAGAGTTATATGATACATTCCAAATTTAAATATCTAAACATAATTAAAAATATGCTTACAATGGAGTTTTTACAACCGTGACAAATATCCTTTTGCACTTCTGCTACTATGGTTTTATGTTGTGTTGTTTTTATATGTATATGAATGTTGATGTAGCACTTTGCCCAAGACAAATTTCCCACTGGGACAATAAAGTTATCTATCTATCTATCTATCTATCTATCTATCTATCTATCTATCTATCTATCTATCTATCTATCTTTACTACAGTACAACAAAACTGTCAAATTTCATCAAGACTAAAATTAAGACTGAAACTAATTTCCACAGACTAAATTTTAACTAAAACGAAACTAAACTAAAAAAACTAAAATTTGACTCTAACTAAATCAAGTCTTTGGTGAGTGACTAAGACTAAAATTAAATGAAATATTCATGTCAAATTGAACACTGGTCCATTGAGCATGACATCCTTCATGATTTAGATTTCAAGGACATAATCAAAGCATTCTCTGCAAAGAAGACCAGTCGAAAGCACTTCTAAAAGGACAGCGCTCTGCTTATTGCTAGCCTCTGCAGGTTTTCAGTTGTTGTGGACGGCTGGTAATTGTTTGAATTAGAATGAATGTTTCGACATCAATCTGTTGTCACTATCCACGGTGCTGAGTATATATGCAGATGTATGTGTGGGTGAGTGTCTGTGGTATGTATGTAGGCTAGAAAAGCTCATTTTGTTCGGATAGTGTTGATTTTCAAACTTTCACCTGTCTTGGTTTTAAAGGTGCATTAAGGAGTTTTCCAACCTTAAAAATACTTATTTTGCACCATAAATATGTTACACATTTTTAATGATGTGAACAATGTGCCCTGACATATTCATTACAAGTACCTCTAACAGCGCTAAATTGTCACTTGAAAGTGGCAGTGCCGGTCCGGCACCAGAATTTTTTTAGGGAGAATGTGAAAGGAATGACGTAATGCATGCTCCGGCTGGCCTGATTGAGTTAGGTGTCGTTTTGTCCGCCATTACTCCGCCAGATGCTTAGTGAACAACAACTGAGCAGGATCTTCCAGAAAGTAAGAAAAGACTGGCTTCTAGCACCAGTGTTGGGCAAGTTACTTTAAAAAAGTAATTAGTTAGAATTACAAATTACTTCTCCCAAAAAGTAATTGAGTTAGTAACTCAGTTACCTCATTGAAAAAGTAATTAGTTACTCAGCAAAGTAACTGACGTTATTTTTCATGTTCTACACATTACCACATTCTATAACATCTATAACATCAAAGATGTTTATATCAACTGATTGAAGAATAAAAACACTTTATACAGTATTTTCGAACATTTAGCATTTATTTGAACTAAATTGCAGCCTGTTAAGAAAACACAAATGTAAACTTCTGGCCATTAAGTAGTGCAAATCTCTGTAACTGTACATTAGGCCTACTGTGTTCCAGTGGACCTGCAGTCAGTGTGTTCAGCTCGGCTCTGGTCGCCTGCTGGTTGCTTGTTTTAAAGCTAGGGTTGGCGATTTGAATGAGATACATTTTTTTAAATACTGGTTAAAATGATCTTTATGACCCAATGGGAAGCAATTCATAGCGTGTTCTTAAAGTAATTTGGAAAATATCCGCTATCTACAGCAGGAGTAAAACGGGACAAACAGCAACCAATAGTCTTGAGGGGACACCTTTTTTTAAACCAATCAAATCCCTTCGCCGTTCGATCTGCCCCCTGCGCGTACATGTACTCGTGCACTGACTCTGGTTCAGTGCGCGCGTAGAAGGACGGAGCGTCGTTGCAGAACGGCGGAGACGAATGTTTGGGGATTCACTCACCGTTCAGTGCGCCATACCTTGGCGTTGTGCAAATAAAGAAAAACGAAGAAACGAAGTGCTGAGGACAGGTTACGACAGGAACGCACTGGACGCGGAAGTGCCGCGCGCACCGCACGCGCCGCGAACGTCTCCTCGTCTCCGTTGCCAATGGGAGCTCCTCCAATGGGGTGGGAGCTGGGCGGAGCTAGCCAGGCGGAGCCTTGGGGAGATGCTACATGCTAACGCTAGTTTTCCAAGATCGCCAACCCTAGCTTTAACAGAGCGGCCCCTCTCCCTCCTGCTGCGTTTGGACTCGGGGTCGGGTTAGCAGCAGCAGCAACAAGTGTCATGCTAGCATGTGGCAGACGTGGATAAAGTCTTCCAGTGAGGCTTCCAGTTTCAGAACGCTACCTTTCTATGTCCTGGGCTCGAGCTCCACGCCATTGTCTCTGTCTTGTGTTTACCGGTCAGTGCGTGCAGCGAGTGAGACACGTGGGCAGGGCATGCCCGCCCACCAACCAATCATCATCGCGTCTTCATCTTCCCCCCCCTCCATTCCCCTCTCCCCCGTCCTCCCTGCTCTCTCCTGCAGCTGATGTGTGCGGCAGCAGCGGACACTCGCGCTTCATTCAGTCAGTAGTAACGCGCCACTTCATATTCTTAGTAACGGTAACGGCGTTGCAACGATGGGAAAAGTAACTAATTAGATTATTCGTTACTGAAAAAAATAACGCCGTTACTAACGCCGTTTATTCTAACGCCGTTATTCCCAACACTGTCTAGCACTGCCACAGCTCCAGCACAGACTCCACCAGGTAAAAGAAATTTAAATTTTACTTGAGCGCTACAAAACGAGCGAGGAAGGAGTTCCCCTCTTCCGTGCACGCGAGCCACAGGGATTTTTTCACTAAGCTGCATCACGCCCAAGGCCTGCAGGGGGCGCTGTTTCGCATAAAACATGCAAACTCCTTAATGCACCTTTAAATAATCAACATAAGTTATTATTTATTGTTGTTATACAAAGTGCCTTTTGTGTTCATGTAAGTTAATTAAAAGTTTGCTGGTGTTTTCTGGCTAAAGAAGGAAAACTAACATTTGTATGTCGTGAAAGAAACTGATGCATTTTGTGATGTAGATTGGGACAATGGAGTAGGACCTACAAAACCTCTCAGCCCCAGGGCCTACTATTAGGTTAAGGCGGCCCTGAATACAGGTGACGACCGTAACATTATAGTCCAAATGTGAGAACACAAAACACGTCATATTATTTAACCTTCGGCAATAAATATGCAAATATTTGTTTACACCTATATCCTTACAAATGACAACTGTGCCATTGTAAACATAATGTAAACAAATAAAACTCACTTTTCTCCCATAGTTTCAGGACTACATGCCAGCTAGCCTGTCTTCTTAAAGATCGTTGCATGGGCTCTCCTGGGGTTCTGGAGAACCAGGCAATTAGCAGCATTATGTACAGTCCACTAAAAGACACGGCGAGGGGGGGAGGCAGCCAAACACACCCAGACGGTTCTCACACACACACACACACACACACACACACACACACACACACCCACACACACACACAACACACACACACTGAGGAGCGGCAGCTAGGTCACTTTTCAAGCACAAACCAGCACGAAGAGAGGGAGACAGAACCAGAGTCCGAAATGTTCAGTCTGATCTGACGAGACTAAAACGCCTTCAGTCAGGAGCAACGAATCAGGAAACGTCTTTTGATTGACAGACTGTCCATGTCTGAGAACCACGAGAGGAAGATCCCGTTGACGCGACGACTATTCAGGTGAAAACGCAAAGTTTTAGCTTATTTGTTTCAGTAAAGTTTGATGTTTACACGGAAACGCTGAAAACGATGTAGTTAGCCGTCAGCATCTTCGCCCAAACGTTGCCACAAAGAGTTGTTTTTCCTCGTTCCCATGGAGACAGACCATTTTCGAGAAGTTCCACTTTGGGAGCAGCTGTCAAAAAGGACCACTGTTGCACCGCTGTGGAAAGTTTTGCGTTTTCACTTGAAAATGTTTTCGGTGTAAACGGGGTCTGAAACCGACGTGAGGCCGGAGTTCCAGTCAGGGGTGACTGGATTCTAGACTCTTCCAGCAGGTATTTGCTGACTGACCAGCCGATGGATTTCTTTGATTTTATTCTTTTTATTTTCAATAAAACAGACGTGTGTCTTCATAGTGGAGAATGTGGATCTTGATCAGCTGATCGGTGGTTCCTTCAGGTCTGGGGTCAGAACCGGGACTCCACTGGATCAGCAAGAACCGTTACAGTTGTAGACTGAATCGGTTTTAAATCCACTCCAAGTTCTCCAGCTCTTCTCCAATTAGTAAAAATCCTCTCATTATGGACTCTCTTAACATATGCAAATCTACTTGTGAGAGCCGGACGCTGAGGGAGACCTGACACCTCCCCAAAGGGGGTCCCAGACCTCAGTTTGGGAACCACTGAACATGATCCTCCAAGGATTTAACTCTGCATTAAGCCGCTGCAGAAATCTATCTATTGCCGTGCTTTTCTCGCTCCTCTTCACATTTGAAACACTCTGCGTTGATTGTTTTGGCTGCATCCGGCAGCAGGAAGCGGATATAAGACGCTGAAATGTTGAAGAGCAACATGAACATTTTGGAAGATGAAGCCAGAGGGCATTAAAGCAGAGAGGCTCTGGTGAAAGCAATGCAAAAATCACACATCAAACCATAGAGAGGAACAAAGTTCTCTTCTACCCACATCTCCAAGCACTAAAAGCAGAATTCATGACACTACCGTTTTGTCTTTAATATTTAATGTTTACTGAAAACTTTATACGCGGAATGTTTTGGAAAAGCCCAGAAGACGTAGTGAACAACATGCGGTCTGCTCCACCGACCTCAGGATCTCGTCCGTGCTCGTTCCGTTTCCATCATGGATTCTCTGTTCGGTGTGTCTCATCGTCTTCCTGTGGATCGCCTGTGTCCTACCTGCTTTCATCTCAGTGTGGAATGCTGCCAGCAGGATAGAAGGGCTGTGTCCTGTCAATGCTGCCTGTTCCGGTGTAGGCCATGCAAGGTGGTGGCAACCCAGCCAAACCAGGCCAAACCAGCTGCTGCTGCTAAAGAGTGAACTGACGAACCATCAAAGTCTGCAGGACTTCAGCCGGAGTGTCTACGGAGAACCTTAGCAAGACAAAAGCTTTGGTTTCTGCAGATGAGAAGCAGAACAAATTGAAGAAACGTGGCCAGGAAAATAAGGAGGCAGGGTTACACTGAAGATTCCTGTGTGGATGCCTCAGAGAACAAAGGTAAGAAGAAATCAGGAAGCTCAAGGAGGACAAAGAAGGAAGACTTGCAATCACAATCACAAATACCTGATTGGTCATCCAGGGGAAATGGTCAGGAAAGTCCTTTACAGGAGTCCTGAAGCTCAACTTCTTCTTCTTCTTCTCCTTACCTGCGTTTGTCCTCAGTGTTTTGTTGTTGTCTGTCAGACTGTACGACACTACTATATAGAATATGAACAAAACCCTGGAAAAAATATCCTGCATTCTTGGTCACTTTATAATGTTCTTTTTTTTATTCTTTATTTGCACATTTCCTCAATGCACACACACACACACACACACACACACACACACACACACACACACACACACACACACACACACACACACACACACACACACACACACACCCATGGTGACATAAGGTCTATTCATCTTCTTTTTCAGTGTCCCTGTTCCTTAATAAAAGACCACTTTTTTGAACCTATTTGTGCCTTCTTTTTTTTTGTTTGTTTAATTTAATTGTGCCTGGAAATTAGTTTTTTTTTTTTTGGGGTTTAATCTAATAGTGCCTGGATTGAGCTTGTTTCTTTCTTTTGTAACCTAAATTTGTTCTGAATTTTTTTCTTCTTTCCCGTTTTCCATCCCCGGTTTCCATTTGATTTCCAAATTTCTGTCCAGCTGAGTGAACTGGACAGAAATCAGTTCTTCTGGCCCTTCCAGCTGCAACAGCTGAACAGTTTCCTCCACCAGCTCCACCAGCTCGACTTTTTAACTGGTTTCACCGGCTCCACACGGACTCTACTTGATCAATGGGCTCCACCGGTTCAACGGACTCTACTGGATCAACGGGCTCCACCGGTTCAATGGACTCTACCGGTTCAACGGGCTCTACCGGTTCCACTGTCTCCATCGGTTCAACGGGCTCTACCGGTTCAATGGACTCCACCGGTTCAACTGTCTCCATCGGTTCAACGGGCTCTACCGGTTCAACGGACTTCAAAGGTTCAAAGGGCTCTACGGGTTCAACGGACTCCATCGGTTCAGCGGACTGCTGTACTGGTTCAACTACCTCCATCGGTTCAACGGGCTCTATGGGTTCAATGGGCTCTACCGGTTCAAAGGGCTCTATGGGTTCAACGGGCTCTACCGGTTCAACGGACTCCATCGGTTCAACGGACTCCATCGGGTCAACGGGCTCTACCGGTTCAACGGATTCCACCGGTTCAACGGGCTCTACGGGTTCAACTGTCTCCATCGGTTCAACGGGCTCTACCGGTTCAACCGGCTCTACCGGTTCAACGGGCTCTATGGGTTCAATGGGCTCTACCGGTTCAACGGGCTCTATGGGTTCAACGGGCTCTACCGGTTCAACGGACTCCATCGGTTCAATGGACTCCATCGGGTCAACGGGCTCTACCGGTTCAACGGATTCCACCGGTTCAACGGGCTCTACGGGTTCAACTGTCTCCATCGGTTCAACGGGCTCTACCGGTTCAACGGGCTCTACAGGTTCAATGGACTTCATCAGTTCAACGGGCTCTACCGGTTCAACTGTCTCCATCGGTTCAACGGGCTCTACCGGTTCAACGGACTCCATCGGTTCAATGGGTTCTACCGGTTCAGCGTTGTCTATGGGTGCAACAGGCTCTACCGGTTGAACGGACTCCATCGGTTGAACGGACTCCACCGGTTCAATGGGCTCTACCGCTACCGGTTCAACGGACTGTAGTGGTTCAACGGACTCCACCGGTTCAACAGACTCTCCTGGTTCAACGGGCTCTACCAGCTCCAGTGGCACCACTGGTTCTGCAGGCTCCTCTGGCTCCACCGGCTGAACCACTTTCCCTGTCAACAGAAAATGTAGAGTCACAGTAGGGAGTTTGAGGTCTTACCAGAGTTGCCAGCTAGAGTCCATCAACGACATCTTTCAACGGACTCCACCGGTTCAGCGGACTCTACCTGCTCCAGTGGCACCACTGGTTCTGCAGGCTCCACTGGCTCCTCTGGCTCCACCAGCTGAACCACTTTCCCTGTCAACAGAAAATGTAGAGTCACAGTAGTGAGTTTGAGGGGTTTTTACACACTGTTTAAACTAACAATCAGCAAATTAAGCTGCTCTGATCTGCTTTGAGTTTGAGGAAACAATCAAATTGAAACATGTGTTTGCGTCATGCTGGTTTGGCATTGAACACTGTCAGCTCACCTGACTCCACTCTGTTTCGCCCCATCGCTGCTTTCGCTCTGGCCTCTCTTGGTCTCTGCACGTGTTCTGATTCAACAAAAGATAGAAATCAAGGAAGAAGTAGATTTTATATACAATTTGAGAGAAAAACAAGGTTTTTCTTCCATGGTGAGTTTCCTTAGCTCAAGAGGAGACCTTACCAGAGTCACCAGCTAGAGTCCATCCTCGACATCCTTGAGCCCAGAACCCCAGATCCTGTGGGTGCAGTTGGATGGTTTCAGTCACAGGTTCTGGTCTGGGGCCGGCGGCCTAGGAAACTCTTGTTTCTGCAAGAGATCAATCAAGGAAAAGCCTCATTATCACCATTCAGATGCAGCAGCACATCACAAAAAAAGACAGATATTAATTAATTTCAATTAATGCGATTAAAACTGACAGCCCTAATTCAAGCATGTGTTCTGATTTAACAAAAGAGAGAAATCGAGGAGGAGACCTTACCAGCTGGAGTCCATCCACGGCATCCCTGTGCCCATAACCCCAGACCCTGTGGGTGAAGCTGGACATCCTCATCCACATGTTTCTGCAGAGGGAAAACAGAGAGATAAATATGCATTCTGTAGTCTGGAAGAAATGTGACACTCAGAAAAAGAGTGCTGGTCTAGTTTATTCAAAGACTCGATAAAGCAGTTCTAAGTTGTATTTCCAAGTAATTATTCAAATGTAATAATTGTGTTTGTAAGAACTTAATGCTCTTGTCTTACCAGTAGCCTGTAGGCCTGGTCAGCCTGGGTTGAACTCATGTTATGGAGAAATGAATTCTTCATAATAACAGGAGAAAAGTCTTCAAAAGACACACAAACACACCAAAACTCGACTGGATTTCGGAGCTGGGGTGGGTCTGGGGACAAGCCACCCCAGCTCCGAAATCCAATTGTGGATGAGGAGTGGGCGGGGCTGGTTTACGAGGCTAAGCATGTGCATAGATTTATACAAATTCTAAAAGTTCTTATATGCGGTCTATTAGTGTGTGCATGTGTGTGCATGCGCGCACGCGCATATCTATGCTTTCACTCACCAAAGCTGTGGACTCACTTTCAAAGAAAGGCGCACGGCGGTTCTTTTTTTTAAATAAACTTTGACGACCTTCATTCCTTTTGATTTCCGATTGTTAGCCTTTGCTTTAGCGTCTCCCTCAATCTGCCAATCACTAATCAGGACCGTATCACTTTCTGCGATCAGGACCCGCCTACATCGACAGCAGCCAATCAGCTCTCAGTTTGGAAATGACGCTGCAGTCTCAGCCCTACTTGTCAAAAAAAAATAAAGAATAAAAATTGCTCTTTCATGTCATTTTAAAACAGACAGCATGCAGGTTGACCTTTTTCAAAAAATTAGACTGCCTTGCAAATACAGGTTGTCTGATTTCTTTAACCCTGAATAATCATCCTCAGAATTTTCTGACCCTACACGCAGCTGGCAGTCTTGGGGAAATCAGTTTTCTCACACAGGCCTGAATCACATCATTGCAGCATTATCCAGGAAACTGTTGACAGGTGAATCTTCTGGCCACTGCTCAACTACTGAAGATGGAAAAATAGAAATTTGTTTTGACAAATTTCCAGGTGGAAAGAGTTCTGAAAATCTAGTAGTGAAGTACAAATACTGCTACACTGATTAATGCTCAATTACATGTAAAAGTGCTGGTGTCAGAAAAATACTGAGGAGTACAAAGTATGCTTCTAGATAAACTGCTCAGAGTATTTCTTTTAACCAATGGATGTTTTACTGTGTTGTCAGTATCAGCCATCTTATTTGATTCGTCTGATACAATGCTACGTTTAAAGCCTTTTCTCAGATGAACAATGGAAAAACTCTGCAAAGACAGTTTGTCTTGTGACCAAATGTTAATATAATCAGGAATTTATTTTTATTAAATGAATTCCCCCTTTTAAAAACATTTATTGTTTTGCTTTATTTTGGTTTTGATTTTTTAAATCAATATAACTTTTAGATTATTTAAATTTTTACATTGCAGAGTGAATCCCTCTCAGGGAATCAATCACATCAAAACCTTTCTCTTTGGTTAAAAACCTTCTTATTTTTCCTGAACTCCCTGTTCTTCCTCCATATCATCAAACTCTTCTCTCTCTCTCTCTCTCTCTCTCTCTCTCTCTCTCTCTCTCTCGCTCTCTCTTTCTCTCTCTCTCTCTCTCTCTCTCTTTCTCTCTCTCTCTCTCTCTCTCTCCCTCTCTCTCTCTCTCTCTCTCTGCCTGTCTGTCTTTCTCTCGCAGTGCATGCTGGGAGTGAGTGTTGGTAGGAGTGTGTGAGCTTGTGGTGTGTGGCGTTGCCTTTTGCTTGTTTTTTCTGTTTGTTTAAGTTGTTAATGTTCACTGTCAGCGTAGTTTATTGATCACAAAGCACATTTATTAGTTTATATCGTTTTCGGGGTTCTTGGTGGGTTTTGCAATCCGTTTGGGGGTCTGGCTGCTGCTGCTGCCATGACCAACCTCAGACAGCTCACCCGCAGACACGTGTCCGGGTGGTGGCCCCGCCCCCTGCACCGTGGAGGACGTGGCTGTTTGGGAGAAGGCGGGCGACGATAATGTGAAGTCAGCTGTGGGGATGAACAGCGCCGTGGTGGTCTTCCTGGACCAGGTGGAGCAGGCCGACGCTGTGGTGGAGTCGGGGACAGGTTCTTCCCGGTCCAGCCGGCTGTCCGGGTTGTCCTGTCCAACGTCTGATGGTGAGGTGGAGGGACGGGCTGAGCAGGATCAGGGTGAGACCGTGATAGGGGAGTCTCATTGTGATTTAAACAATGAGGCTGAGTGGAGGAGGGAGTGGAATTTAGTTCATGCCAATTAAACTCTTCTCATCAGGCCAGATCGTTTCCACAGCTGCTCAAACATTCGACTGCTGTTCCAGCTAAACGCCTTGAAGATGGACAGAAGGAGTCTGAAACACTCGCCTTGTTGGTTTTATTGAAGAAGAGAGATATGAATCGGCAGCCTTTTTTTAAGGCACCTCCAAAATGTACAACAAAAGCTGAACCATTTATTTATTCAGAATACAAAAATGCACATCTCAGTGACTCCAAATCGTAATAAATAGTTAACCATGCAGTCTAACCATAAATAGGCACGGAAAACAGTCACTTAGTAGTCATAAAAATGATCAGCTACTTTAAAAAAAAAAAATCATCCATTTAGTAAAGGCCCCATTTCCATGACAACATGTGAAGTGAAAACATAGTTTCAGTTTCAGTTTTGCATTTGCACAACAGCATTTTGAAAAGAAAAGTTAAGTAAAGTCCCTTTACAAGGACACCACTTTCAAGAGAATTAAAATATGGTCACATTGAAATAAATGAATCTTTGTTTGGTGAACAGATTCAGCGACCTGAGCTAACCAGCTACTCTTTCTGCTGTCTCAGACTGTGTATACAATCTTTTTCAAGCAGCAAAGTGCTGGGAAACTCCTGGAGAGCATCAAGTTGATGTGTAAATACAACAGGTCTGATGGTACAATAGTGTTCGTGTTAACTGGATTTTCTCAAAGTTTTGGAAAAATATGTCCGTAACCAAATAAAATGGCATCGTTCTTGGTGAAATTTGTTGACTATGTATAGTTTTACATTGTTACATATTCTTGCTTTTTGAAGTAAAATAAAAGTGGTTACAACTTATGAATCAGGAAATAAATGTGGACTGGGAGCTGTTAAGCTGTAGTCAAGACCACTTAACGCAAGACCAGAGCATCCCAAGACCAAGACTTTAAGGGGCCTAATGAAAGTATGCTGGTGTTTTCTGGCTAAAGAAGGAAAACTAACACTTGTATGTCGTGAAAGAAACTGATGCATTCTGTGATGTAGATTGGGACATCGGAGTAGGGCCTACAAAACCTCCCAGCCCCAGGGCCTAGTATTAGGTTAAGGCAGCCCTTTTTGTTGCTTTCACAGTAACGATAACATTCAGGCCATAATGGCTTCTTAAAGCGATACTTCAACATTTTGGCAAATTGGCCCATCTAGGGCAATTCGGTAGTCATTTAGAACAGCATACTTACTTTTTTTGTGAGGGCGAGCTGTTGTTTATTCAGCGGTGCGTCTGAGGAGAGCTTCACGGCGGACATAATGGAAGTGGACGGTACAGTTGCTTCCCCTCGTCAAACTCATCAAATACACAATCCAACAACCCCAAAACACACTTTGGTGGACACGTTATAATCCGCACATTCACTACGCTGTGAAACACCAACAAATAATATTGTAGCGTTACGACATTGAAGCAAATATTGGGAACTACTTTTTCTTTTGAGATCACTACGCCCAGACGCCATGTTTAGTAAGTAGTTCCGTCTTAGCAATCTTCGCAAAAAAACGCTCAATCTCGTAATTTTGCATTAATATTTCACAGCGTAGTGAATGTGGGGATTATAACGTGTCCACCAAAGTGTGTTTTGGGGTTGTTGGATTGTGTTGGATTGATGAGTTTGACGAGGGAAGCTACTGTACCGTCCACTTCCATTATGTCCGCCGTGAAGCTCTCCTCAGACTCACCGCTGAATAAACAACAGCTCGCCCTCACAAAAAAAGTAAGTATGCTGTTCTAAATGACTACCGAATTGCCCTAGATGGGCCAATTTGCCAAAATGTTGAAGTATCGCTTTAAAGCGAGACTTTGTTGAAACAGACCCAGATGGATTTGTCTCCATGACAACTTCAACTTTTCAGGTATTTTCCATGGCAACTAAAGTTTACTGGAGGAAATAGTAATTTAGAAGTCTGGCAACGATAATATGCCGCTCTCAGGAGTAAAGTCAAAACAGAAAGTGTATTTAAATTCCCACTCCAGAAACTCTTCCAGCTGAATCCAGTCAACCAGAAAGATACAACTAAAATCCCTACAATGAAACATAACCCTCTGTTGCAGTACACAGATATTTTTTTTGTCCGTGCTGTGTCATCTTCAGACTCAGTTGTTCCCTTGCAGAATGAATGAATTTCAACAGTAAAGTTCACTTTCAGGTATAAGCAGAGCATTTCAAAACATCTCACATTCCACAATCCCCGAGGAGTGTTTAATGCAAGTTAGAGTGTGTCTCTGTGCATGAAGATGAGGATGAGGATATATTACATGTGTCTCAGTTGCAGTTTAAAACTGAAGGGCAGTTGAGGGTCTGGGCGCTGCAGGCTGTGGCAACAGTCTATTAATGGCTGATCAAGGCTTGGTGAATTCTGTTTAACAATGAGAGTACGAGCCAAGATCGAAGGATTAAAAAGCAACGTCGCTATGAACGCTTGGCCGTTATCCCTGTGGTGATAACAAATGACTTGCAATGTACGCCTAATTCACGATTACACCCGTTACAGCCTTCACTACACGTCATGCTATATGAGTCTGCAGCTTCCTGGTTTATTGAGCCACACAAAAACACAGCAGTAAATGCAGTAATGATAACGGCAGTAGAGACAGATCGTAATGGGGACACGAATGTTGGTGATTTCATCATATTTATCTGATTTATCCTTAAATTTCTGGGAACGCTTTAAGAAAGTCATATCAGGGCTGGTTGGACTACAAAGTACAATCGAGCCGCAGGAGTCTTTAGAAATGCTGCAAATAGGATTATAGGGTTTGTAACAGAATGTTTTAATGATGGAGAACTGAAGTCAATCAAGTGTTCTATTAAAAATGATTTCTTTGAAACACGATTGTATGACTGTTTCTGACTGGGTGGCTCAACTTCACACAAAAGAGGGTCCTGGGTTGACTCTGCATGTCTTTTCTGTGTGAAATGTCCCTTTCGATCATGATAATTGATCAGGGTAGAATGGCGGCGCTGCGGTCAGCATTGTTCGCTCACAGCAAGAGTATTCCTGGTTTGAATCTGGTATTTTCTGAGGTCTTTCGTGTGAAGTTTGAAATTTTCCCTCCACATACATGCATTTCTCTAAGGTCACTTTGGCTATTTATGTCTGCATGTTTGATGTAATAACTGTCAAAACCTTTGCAGTTAATTTTCACATTAGTTGATATCATTATTGAATATCCTTTGAAATGCTGTGCCACAATTTGTCCATCTGGCACTGAGGATGAAATACTGAGGCCTTTCAAAGTTGCACTGAAAGACGGAGGGAGAACGTTTCCTAAACTGAGCCAGAGTGGAACTGCCATACTGATATGTTTAAACAAGCAGTTATCACACAAATATTGAGTTCAATACATTTCTGTCTCATTACAATAAAGTGTTCCACCACACAGACTGCGTACACAGAGAAATCAGCTGTCTCCACATAACCATAAATATTAAGAAGTTCTCAGCCGGCTAGATGGCCCCAGACTTTATTAGAAAATATTTTCTGTGTTTTTTAGGTCTTCCCATCTCCTCTGAATCTCCTCTGTTGCTGTTGTTTTTTCAACAGCTGATCAGCTCTCATTATTTGTTCTTCTTTTTTTTGTTGATATGTTTGATAACTTCTCCCACCAACACATACCAGTCCTCAGTATCACATCTGATTTCAACAGTCCCTTCAATCACTAAACCTTGAACTCAGCGATAATGCACACAAACCTTCATTTGAATAAGCCTTGCTTGTTTCTTTGTATTATTATCAATTGCTCTCCTGTAAAATAAACGTAATCTGCAGTTTGGTATGACAGGATCGTAGGATCTGACAAGTTCAGTAAGTAGTTGGGCGAACTGAAACAATTCTTCCAAAACAACACTGATGCCCAAAAACACATAATTATGATTTGTGCCAAAATTATAGCTGTAATGTAATCACTTGGAGAGAGTGAAAATAACCATGTCCAAACTGCTGTAATTTGCTGGGGAAATGGAGAAAGTCAGAGACATTTTTCTGATCTGATTTATTCGCATTGGGATCGGACAGCCTCAGTGAAATTATAGATTTGAACAGCAGGGGCTCATTCCGTATGCCGAGTTAATGCCAGACAGCATCCCATAGTTTCAAAACATTTAAAATATCCTCTGAAATGATGAGTTGAATCATCAGGGGCGCATGCATATTTCATTCCTCCGCCCCCCTCTGTTCATGCTAATTCTGACCATGTGAGGCTGAAAACTGATATTTTTTGTAATTTATGCTGCAGTTGGAGCTGAATACTTGTTTTTGTTTAACAGCTCTGGATTTTAAGCGGACAACAGATTCACACGTTTCAGAGATTTGAACTGTGCTGACATGTAAGTGTTTAGACACTCATGCATGTTGTTACTCTTATGTTATTGCTGCTTTGTGAAAATGTGTTCGGTATTTTTATGTTGAAGTTCCTTTTTGGGATGAATACTGGATCTTCCAAAAGTAAATCCAGAATAAATATATGTATATTGGGCTGAAAAATCTTCAGTTGAGATCTTTTTCATTGCTGCTTATTCTGTTTGCAAATGATTAAGTACAACACACAAACACCCGAGTCTTTACTCAAACACATAAATATTGAAGACGACAGTGTAAAACAGGGCAGTAGTGTTCATCTGTTAGGAGTGTAACCCATGTTAAATGGGGTGAAGGGTGTTGAGATGCAGGTGTGTAAAGATATGTGAAGAGTCAGTGGATTGTTTTCCATTCCTCCTGCTCTTATTTGCTCTTTAAATTAGATTAAATGACTCTCAGCTCCGATGCCACAGCAGGGTTGGATTGTCTCTAAGAAAATGGATCATTTGACCTCCTGGTTGCTGCTTCGCTTCCTGAGCTGTGACAACGCTTCTGATTCTCCCCGACCGTCCTCTTTGCTCTGTTTCGCTAATTCTCCATATCATCCTGTGAAAAACTCTCAGAACACCCGAGGTTTTCTGAATTCAGTCCAGCGTTAACAACCCAGTTGAGCAGACAATTAAACCCAGTCAACAAGTTAATCCCCAAGAGGAGAAACTGAGAACACGTAGTCTCAGGATTAGTTGAAGATGATGTTTGGAGTTTGGAGTTTGTATTTGTTCCTCCTTCTTCTGTGTCCTCTGGTCCTGCCATTTCCCTCGTAATTATCGCTCTGCCCGAACAGTGCTCCCAATTAAACCGTCATCTACCCCATTCAAGCCTTCAAAAGCCTGCTGTTTGTCTGGACTCGCCCACCGAAGGTTACAGCGGACCATGAGCGACCCCTCTCCATTTATCAGCAGTCTCTCAGGCAGCAGCTGTTTGTGCTTTGTGTGCTTAATGCGTCCATAAGACGTCCTTGTTTAAAACATGGTGTGTGTGTGTGTGTGTGTCAGTGTGATAGATGTTTGTTTATGCAATTAAAAGCCAGCCATGCGAGATGGAAGTGACCTCGCTGTGTCTCCGCTGTGTGCATGTGCCGTAAAGCGGATCACCTCTGTGTTAATACACAGATGTTCACCGCAACAAATTTTCTCTCATTTTTCTTCCGCCCGTCCTGTTGCGACCAACTGCCGGTGATAAAAAGCAGAAGAATACAGAGGACCAATTTCCAGCAGGCAGCGAGGCGTGGCGCCTGCAGCAAGCTGTCAGGGGGAACAGGACTTCCCGGGCGGAGCGGGGGTGTGGAGAGGTGATGGCTTTTAATTGGCACAATGAGCCTTTTCCTCATATAAGGTTCATTTATACTCTCTAATCCAATTACCAGCCGCCCTGTAGGAGCTACTGGAAACCCCCAGGGCTCCGGGGCAGAAGTGGGAGGTGGTATCAGACCTGAAGACGGCAACATGGACCAGTGAGCTGTCATCACTGAACAGGGTCCAGCTCCGTGCTCAGTGGACCAGGAGTGTTCAGGGCTGAAGGCCAGGACTGGGATCATCACCCAGCGTAGCAGAGAGTCTGTGTTTGTGTTTGTCGCCAAGTAGCATAAAGCCTGAAACAACCGGAATCAGCCATCCTGTACGGACAGCTTGAAACTTCTATTCTACTTTTATTACATTTCGTAGATTAAACCATGACGTCTCAGCTGAGTCACAAAACATGCCGGTGAGGTTTACAGACTGTAAATTTCTCATAGGTGTGAACGTGGTTATGTGTGACTTCCTGTCTGTCTGTGTTTGCCATTGTGGTGGACTGGCGGCCTGCCCGGCCTGTAACCTGCCATCACCTGAAGTCAGCTGGACCTGGAAGCAGCGTCGAACCATCATTTGGAAAAAGTGGTAGAACATGGATAAATGGACTGATAAGTCCTGGGAATGAAGCGTGTCGCGGAGCACACCAACTGCCTCATCTGGTTTTATAAGCGATAGCGTACACCTCAGGGAAGCCGCTGGAGAGCGGTAAGGGGAAAACCTGTGACTAATAATCAGTGATTATGTCTCGCCTCCCTCCCAGTAGCTGGCTGGGTTTAACAGGGAGGAGCGAGGGTCTACATTAGATGTTAAGCAGGCTGTGAGTGAGAGGCTAAAGCGGACTGGCAGACTGGTGTGTTGTCTGGAGAGAGGCTCAGGAAGGCTCCCCAGCATCTGTGTTGGTTTCTCAAACCAATGACAGGTTGAATCGGCAATGGGCTGCATCTATTCTGTGCCGGAGGACTCACGGAGAGAAACAGAATCGTTACACAGGTGTAATTATTTTACTGTGTGACCATAGATTCAATGTGAGATGATGACTTTATCTTTTTTCAATTACATCGGAACAACCTTTACTAAATGTTTCCCTTCTTTTAGAACTTATGTGACTCGCAAGTTGCAACAAACTTGTTGGTTCACTCCGTTCTTTAAGAGGATTTCTGACGTGTTCCTACATTATTTTTGTTCTCTTAAAAAAACTATTTGTTTGTAGGATTAAACTAAGTTTAGTCTTTTTTATGGTGGTTTTGAATTGGTGGTGTTTCTAGATTTTTGTTTTTGGAAAAAAAAATTAATTGATTCTCCATCTGAGTGTCATTGTTTTAATTAAACTGGTTTACAGCTTTTCTTGTTAAAGTCATTAGTGAAATGTGTTTTTAAAAAATTACTTTTGACGGTTGTGTTTTCCTTCAGTCTGGCTACAAAATGACTAATGTGAAAATGAGCCTTGAAAATTGATAGATACTTCTTTAAAGCTCCAGCTCTCCATCAATAAAACATTCTGCTTATGAAAATGCGATGGTTAATTTTTGCAAACCACAAACAAATGAAACTCATACAGCAGGTACATGAATATTTAAACAGGGAAAAATGAACATGAACTCGACTTAAGAGATGCGGTCTGCCTTGAGAGCCATGTTTGCTGCTGGTGTTGTGTCTGGTGCAAAACAAATTAAACAATAGCAGATGGTGCCACAGGTGCCCGGCTGCCCAGGAGAGGGAGAGCATACGCCACCAAGATGCAGATGGTCGCCAATCACTGGGGCCACAGCAGATAGTCAGTGTGACACACAAGGAAAAGAGCTGGAAGGAAAACCACAAGGAGCTGCTGATCTCTTCTTCCAGGCCAGGACATGTTAATTTGTCCCCAGACAGCATTTCTTTTTTCGGCCATGTTACAAGGAAAAGTCTTGTGTCACAAAAACTTGTTACGATGCTGCCTGGAAATTAAAACTTAATGACTACCAAGAGTTCTCAACTTGTGCGGCCACAAAGCTGACATTGGTGGTTTGGATTGAAATGTCAGAACTAAAAAAACAGAGCGGACAATAATTAAGTTCTTGCTGAAGCAGTGGCTTTTTTCTTCTGTGGTTACTGCTCAGGTTTTACTGCTATTATATCTGTATGTTTTGTCCAAGTATTACATTGCAAGAAGAAATACTTTATAAACACTTTGTGCATTTTGGCAAACAAAAAAAAGAAGAAAAAACCTCATAATCACAATTTTAACACCAATGAAAATGCTTTGAAACCGCTATAAAACAGGACTGGAGTGGGACTTTAAAGAAGGATACAGAGAAACAGCAGAAACTCTGACGCTGCGTGCCAGACCACTGGCTGGTGGCATTATCTTTAATTTCCCTGACATGTGTCCTGGTATTCACGTGAACAGATATTAGATATCTGCCCTGAAATTGAGAGACGGCGGACAGATAATGCTGCTGAAACCATTTTCATCGGCGTTCCTGTAAAAATCAGAACGCCTGATACTGATCCACTTTGTACCAGAGGGCTTGAAGCATAACTTTTTTTTTCTCTGCTTTTTATGACGACGGAGCGGCAGATTATCCATTTTTAGAGCCATGGAGGTAATCAAGCCTAATCTCTCTTGCAGTTTAGAACCAGCGAAGTATCTCAAATTGAACTTACAATCACAGGCAATCATGAGGGAGTTCACAGGTTTGCTTGGTGTAATACCCCTCTGCCAGGTCCCCTGTTTGCCTTGTGAAGTTCAAACTGGAATCAAAAATATGAAAAAAAGTGTATTTAAAAAGGGATGATTTACATTGTGCAGCAATGATTTGAACATGTGAGAAGACTGGAGGTGACAGAAGCACAAACACGGGTGTGATTTCCCGTCATCCTGATGATTTCTGCCTCTCCTGTTCCTCCTCGTTCTCTCGTTGTCTCCCGTTCTGCTGCTCTCTGGAGCACTCCTGTGAAAATGAACCTTTTCCTATGAACCATCTATATCGGGCACTCTCGGCCCATTTTCCACTCTTCTGCTCTCTCAAACACTCAGTCTCACTTTGCTGCACCAGAAAATGGCTGCTCTGTGTTTACCACCATAACTACCTTTTCTATAATCTTCACATACTTCCCTCGGTCCTCTAATCCTCCTCTATCACACTGTCACCTGGTTCCTTAAAGAGGAAAAACCTGACAATTTTCACTTTCTATAGTTGTGTATGTCACTCATTTATTCGTCTCTTTTGCCTCTTGTAATTGCAATTTTAATTTCTTTTCTGGGGGGAAATCTATTCTAAAGGATCTGATGATGCACAGTGAATGCTTTACATAAACCATAATGCAGCTAACTGTGATACTGTAAACACTGAGATGAATATATATATATTTTTTAAAATCTATTTCTATGCAACTCATAATGCAAAATCAGAACTGCCACATGAATATAATTTCTTTGTGCAATCAGACTTTATATCTGCCTTTTATGTCCCTCCTCCCCCTTTAATAGTGTTGTGATCTGTTTCTCTCAGAGAAGTGAAATGAAAACCAGACGAGTACCTCGCCCCAGATCGGAGTGGCCTATAGAGAACAGCAGAGCGGTGTTACCAGAGTACAGGAGTGTAGTGGAGTAGCAGGGCGCAGTGAAGAGTAGGTTTAGGGTGCGACAGCATCGGCGTGGAGTACCTCAGTGTCCTTAGTGAAGATGAAGTGTAGGGTACAATCAGAAGAGGCGCTGTATAGCACAAAGCCAAGCCATGAGGAGTAGCACTGGGTGCAGGGGGTGGTGTAGACAGGAACAGAGCAGCATAAAGTGCAATACTGTACAGTTGTGAAGCTGCAGCATCGGGTTAATCAACAGAGTGGCATTGCTGAGCGCAGCAGCTCAGTATAGCTGCATGGAGCAGAGTCGAGCAGCGTGGAGCAGCACAGAGTAGCATCGAAGAAGACAAGGGTTCTGGCTGTAGTCAGAGATGCACTTGCTTCTGGAGTTCCGCAGGTTGGAGTCCTGCTACTGGGAGGTTACATCTGTAGGTTCCTGAGCAAAGCTGGAGATCGCTGGGTCCTCCACTGCAGGGGCGCGTTGCTCCTAGTGTGTCTTCTTAAAGTTAACTGTGAATAGGGTGGGTTGAACGGTAGCTTCCTCGGGTGGATCAATAAGATATTGATTTGCATAGAAGTCAGTTAAGTGACAGTGTATATTGTAGTAGATCAAAGTAGAGTGGTGAATCTTTAATGAGCGGTAGAGAAGGAACATCTCAGTCTACAGCGCTGCCAGCCAGGTGACACATAACTGGTTATTTTTCAGAAACGATCTATTTGAGGAGTGAATTTAGGTGTATAATGGTAAGAAAGTAGAATTTTCCAGTGGTCTGTTGTTTCATAGTATTTTTTTTTTGTGACCCGCTACGAGCAAAGTGAGGATGTTCAGACAAGGAAATGTGCAATTTTCTCATTTTGAAACAGTTATCACGTCTATCTGCCCTTTGTGACAGCTGGCTCTTCACTCTGCCTGGCCGGAGCCATTTTGCCCCCAGACAGCACACCGCACTCTCAGTGAAAACACACTCACTCTATTTTCCCAGCAAACCCTGGGCTTTACGTCTGAAAATATCTGCAGGCTTTTAATTTGCAGCTTTATCATGTGAGTTTTAATGCTCCCCACATTCCCTCCAGACTTCTGCTCTGCTGCTGTTTCTGTTTTTCCCCTCAAATTAATCCATGAACACAATGGTTTTCCCTCCTTATATCATCCATGGACGGTCTCTCATTACCCCCCACCAGAGAGAAGAAAGCTCCCACTATTAGACATCATCTTGTCCCTCTCCTCCAGCTCCTCTCTCATTACTCTCCTTTCAGTTAGCGGCTTACTATTTCAGCTCTTTACCGAGCGCCGTCCTCCCTCCCTCGTCCTCTTCCTGTTCTCGAAAATTAAAATCCATTTTCCTTCCTCTTGCTCTTGTCTCATTACAGCTTATTCGCCATCTCCTGTGGCTGCAGGATGAAAAGAGGAACCAACGCAGGCTTTTCATGAACACTAATTCCATCCTCTGCAAGAGACCAGAAGCAGCCGGGGGCAGATTTCACTGCTGCTCCTGTGGTCACCAATGCACAACTCCTGCTGATAATCTGTTCAACACTTTGGTCAAATAATCTGACTTATGATCATTGCATTGTTTCTTTTTATTGTCGTTCTGAGAACATAGGATATAAAACAAAAGAGAAGCTCTGCAGCTTCCGGACAAAAGCAGTGAAAAAAAAGAACTGTTTAGTATTTTCTTCACCCATCTGAGGGTAAACGCCAACACTGGTCATTTAGATAGCCTGTTAAACCTGCCTAATCAATCTTAATATTGACAACTGCAGAGATGAGGAGATACTGTGTGGTCAGGTAAGCATAATAACATCAGACAGTCCAAGTGTTGCTTCAGAGAGTTTCAATTTACCACAGGAGATTAGATTAAGGTTCACTCAATGATTGTTTTATCTAATCAGGTTCAAATGCTAAGGTTGGAGGACACAATGCATCTGCATGGTGGGTGATAACACAACTGTGTTATATATTCAACGATTCACGACTGTGATGTCTTCTTCCATGATTTTGAACATTAAGATATTCAGATATAAATTATTATTTAATGTTGTCAAGTTTAAAAGGCATAATTTAAGCAATCACATTCTTTTATCTTTTGAAATTGACTCTTGTTGCATGACTTTTGAGGGAGTACCATCACAGACATACCAGGTTGTTGTTTGAGGAGGGGGCTTTGTCATCCTGACCGAGACTGACAGTCTGCACAAAGGACACAGCCTTTAGAAATCATCTCAGTGCAATCAGACGACTATTGTCTGTTGCTGTTACACACCAGATGTATCAGCTGATGGGATTTATGACTTCTGTAGGCTGTAAAAATTATGATGGGAGCAATGACAGGCTGGAGGTGACGGAGTTTAAAAGAGGACAACAGAAGACAGATTCAGCTCACAGAAACATTTAAAATGAGTCTTCAATCAGCAGATATCAACAAATGCTCTTCTCTAAACACACTAACTGCTCAGAGTAAAAAAAAA
Source organism: Salarias fasciatus (assembly GCF_902148845.1). Taxonomy (NCBI): domain Eukaryota; kingdom Metazoa; phylum Chordata; class Actinopteri; order Blenniiformes; family Blenniidae; genus Salarias; species Salarias fasciatus. The sequence goes on from NC_043749.1 coordinate 14,344,717, forward strand.
TCATAATAGCAATGGCAAGAAACAACAGGACAAACTGGAAAAAAAACTGTACTTCTAAAACAAATGAGTTACCAAGGAACAGGTAGACACAGGTCAGGGAGCAGGTATCAGTGCAGAGGGTCAACTGTGGACAGGAAGTCAGAGGAGAGAGTGAACAAAACACCTGAATGAAAATGAACTTGGTCTGTGCATCAACTGCAAGAAAACACTTTCATTTAGATCACAGAGCAAAATCATGCATACTGATTTTACAACCTTAAAAATACTTATTTTCCACCATAAATATGTCACACATTTTTAATGATGTGTACAGTGTGCCCTGACATATTCATTACAAGTACCTCTAACAGCGCTAAATTGTCACTTGAAAGTTGCAGGGCCGGTCCGGCACCAGCATTTTTTTGGGGAGAATTTGAAAGGAATGACGTAATGCGCGCTCCCACTGACCTGATTTCCTTTAAAGGTGCCTTAAGGAGTTTGCACGTTTTATGTGAAACAGCGCCCCCTGCAGGCCTTGGGAGTAATGCAGCTTAGTGAAAAACACGTCCCTGCGGCTCGCGTGCACGGAAGAGGGGGACTCCGTCTTTGCTCGTTTAGAAGCGCTCAAGTAAGATTTAAGTTTCTTTTACCTGGTGGAGTCTGTGCTGGAGCTGTGGCAGTGCTAGAAGCCAGTCTTTTCTTACTTTCTGGAAGATCCTGCTCAGTTGTTGCTCACTAAGCATCTGGCGGAGTAATGGCGGACATAACGAAACCTAACCAGCCGGAGCGAACATTACGTCATTCCTTTCAAATTCTCCCCAAAAAATGCTGGTGCCGGACCGGCACTGCAACTTTCAATTGACAATTTAGCGCTGTTAGAGGTACTTGTAATGAATATGTCAGGGCACATTGTACACATCATCAAAAATGTGTAACATATTTATGGTGGAAAATAAGTATTTTTAAGGTTGTAAAACTCCTTAATGCACCTTTAAATAATCATTTAGAGCCATACAAAAAAGTTTTGTTTGATAAATTATTTCTTTGTTGTCAAGATTATTCTTGGTAATAAGTCTTACATCATTATTAAGTCTAATTATTTTTGAAAAAAACTTTTTGAATACATACATTCTATTTTAAAATGTTTTTTATCTGTGAAACCCACTTTCTCAGCTCTTCTTATCATCTTATAAATCCATGTTCCTTATAAATAAAATGGAAGCCATCGAGTTATGTTACAACCAATAAATCTGTCAAACAAAAGTCTGCTGACATTTTTGCATATTAGATTGTTGTCAGTCAAGAGTTGCTAATTTGAGCACTGTGACTTTTAAGTGAGACAGTGGATAAAGTTTCATCGAGAGCGTCATGCAGGCCAGGGTCCAAAGCGGAAAAACTCCAACAGCAGAGGTAATGGAGAGAGTTTTAAAAGGAAGACAACAGAAGTCAAGTTGGGATCAACAAGAGCAGAGAACATAACCAGACTCTCAAGGATGGACGGCACGCGCAGCACAGCTCCAATCAGCTCAGAGCCCACCGCTCAAACACCAGGCAGGGGGATTGAAACGTCACAGTGGAGGGTAGCTCTGACCAAATCAGTAAATGCACGAAATCAGGACAGTCCAGACCCCTGGTAGGAGTTCATCAGAGGGAGGTGAAAGAAAAAGAGAAAATCACATTCAACACAACTCAGAGTTTCTCAAAATAAGGACAGAAAAAAAGGAGCATTTCTGACAACTTTTGGAATTGGTCTACATGCAGTAAACAGATCATTAGAATTATTATTACTGATGATTACTCAGGACTATATACTATTATTTTGCTTTTTATAGATGTTAATGATTTTAAAATGTCTTTAAAGTTTTGGAAGGAAAGGTATTGGATATTTTAAATTATGATATTTATGAACATCCTGTGAACAAGTATTTAAAGCTTCTCCTCTTCTGTTACAAACTTGAAAAGCAGTGTTACATAAATGAAGTTCATTCCTTCAGCTTCAGGAATAATTTCATTAATCATCAATGGTCAGATTAAAGTTTTATCAGAGGCTAAACATGATCTGTGTTTGACACAACTCAGCTTGGTCTGTGTAAGGGTTAATAAATGTCAAGAGTTGTGATATTATAAAAAGAATTCTTATCTGATGAACGTTTCTCCCTGCATCCAGGCTCTACGGAACACTGACCATCTCTGAACCAACAGGAGAGGGTCGTATCTGTCTTTGCATCTAACTCCCAACCAGAAAGCAATAAAGTGCTTTTCTTTGCCCAGAATCCCACAGTATTAATTGGCAATAAAGCAAGATTGTGATGTTCATTTTAATTATAGATAGTGAGAAACTGCCCCAGTGAAGCATCACTGCTTTAACAGTGACGTCATTGTTGTGCCGAAGAAGCTTCTCCATTCAGATTCTGTCTGTGTGATTGACAGCAGATGATAAACAGTAGACTCGGAGTTTCTGGTTTACGTGAGAAGCTTCATGTTGAGACATGTCCACACATACTTGCGCAGGCAGAGAAACAGAGCTGCTGCTGCTGCTTCAGCATTAGGTACGTCTGCAAACACATCATCTTCCTGTCTGCAAAAAGAGCCTCAAACATGTGAGCAGACAAAGATATGACAGATTACCTAGACACAAATCTAGGAACAGTTAAGATTCTGCGGAGAACCCTCAAGCTCCCAGGGTTCTGGTAGAGGACCCGAGCTTCTGTTGGAAATGTTGCCTCAGGGCCTCGATGATACTGTTCAGCTGTGGATCAGCTTTAATGATAAAGTTTAACAATATCAAAGATCTCTGAACAGGTCAAATGGAAAGAGGTATTAACATCACAGTTCATGTTTGGTGTTGTAGCTATGTGTCTCATTTCAGGCTCTGTGGCTCCCTCTCCTCATGCCTGATTGCTGTTCCCTGTCCTGACGTCTTTCACCTGTGCCTGAGAGCGTGACTGCAGTCGCCTGAGGATTTGGGTTTATGAGGGGCTGTTCTTCTGTGGTCTGGTTGTCAGTTTGTCTGTGTTGTGTGTTCAGTGCTCCTGCGTCTCTACCCTCTGCTGCGGCAGTTCAATGCTTTTCAAACTAAGGTCCCAAGTCCATGGGGGACTCCTCCTTTTGTTGCACCTTAGACTTCCTTTGGTTTTGGATTGTTGGTTTTTGGACTTTCTGTTTTCATTTCTGAATGATGAATGAGTTTTATGTCACCCCTACTGACTCCCAGATGGCGGTGCTTCAAGCACAGAATGTTCCCTTTGCGCATGCACAATTCACAACAACGTCACTTGTGACCCCTGGGTGACCCTAGAAAGGTAATAAGTTCTGGTGTCATCCCAGGTTCGGTTCTGTTCGGTTTGGTTAGTGTTTTTTCCACTGCTTGTGAGACCGCATTGGGCTATTTCCCAATGTGCACCTCACGGTGGGTGCTTTGCCACTGCTGGTGAAGTCCGCTGTGGTGTTTCATTGCCCTGCTTATAGTCTCTGGTCCTGACCACCCGCTGTCTTGAGCATGGCTCCAGCTGGAACTTACAGGCTTACTAGTCTAGGGTCTGCTGTGTAGGCAGCTTACGCTCCCTTCCCTCAGCTTATTGCACTATCGTTGTTTTTCTGACCTGCTGCGCACACCCCCAGCTCCCAGAGGGTGGAGCTGCTATGAAGGAGAAGGAAGAGGGAGTAGCCGTGCAGCCGTTCCCTCTCCTGGATGTCGCTTTAGCTAAGTTACTAGCCCGGAGTATGCCCTCTTCCCTCAGCTTATCGCAGATAGGAAGTGGCATAAGGTGAGAGAGCCAGATGCACAGGAATGGACGGCACTCAGCATCTGCCTGTCGATGTCGATGATGCCTGTCGATGATGGCCGCGGTCTCTGTCCAAGGTGCCTTGACTCTGATCACCTCAGGGATGGGCTGATGGACAACCCCTGCATCAACTGCAGCTACGTGCCTCATGCGCTGCGAGTTGCTAGGCTGGAGCAGGTAACCTCTGTATCTGAGGATGACCCCTCCTTCCCAGGGCATCTGCCTTCTTCCCAGCTGAGACATTCAAAGTGCCATGGGGGAAATCCTGCCGGGGCTAAAAAACCAGGGAAGAGGGCAAAGACTAAACGGGAGCCTACCTCAGAGGTGGACCAGTTGCACAGGGAGCTGGAGGAGATGATGGAGGAGTCTCTCCAGTCAGCCGTGAGCTGCCCTGAAAAGAAAAGAGGGCAGAAGGAAGAGTAAGCCACTGTGTGGCCATTCCCTCTACTGGAAGAAGCTTAAGCTAAGCTACTAGCCCGATGATTTTGCACCTGCCTCATAGGTGGCGTATGCCCCCTTCCCTCACCTTATGGCACCGACATTGTGCTCTGCCAAGCGACGCCGTCAGTGTCAGCTCGGCCGTGTCCAGTGAAAGTGGTGTCACACCCCCCGATCCCAGCAGGTGGCATCTTACAAGAGGGTGTGGCTGTTCCCTCTCCCGGATGCAGCTTCACCCAGGCTGCTCGCTCAGTGGTTTAACATCTGCTGTGTAGGTGGCATATGCCCTCCACCCAGGAGTGTACACACGATTTGGGGTCTTTTCAACAGGGCACAAGTCGCCTCAGAGATACCGACCTACTGTCCACTTGGTTTTCCCTGAGGGGAAACACCAGCCTGAAGGCCAAGACGCACTGCTGCACCTTTGAGCAGAGGGCCTCCGTTTTGCCTTTTTACTGCTTCCTCTGATTGGACACTCCAGAGAATTTGTCAGGAAGGCTGACATGCTGTTGCTGGCGGCCGTCTTTTTGGCCAGCTCAGGCATAATTTCCTGAGCTGCGCAGGCTCTCTCGCAGCCGTGACAGTGTGTCACTTGGTTTGGTGAAAGATGCTGGGACACATCACCATCGATGTAACCTGGGGTCATTGGATGTTTTGAGTTTTCAGTATCGCACACCATCACCTGGGGAAACTGACCAGAGCTGATCAGCCCTTCAGTCTGTGTGCAGCGAGAAGTTTATTTTCAGATTTGCCATCTTGAACCACAGCCAACATGTGATTTTCTCTGTGGCTTCTGTTGCGGATGTGACAGCCGTCCTCTTTGAATACCTGGTGAGGCCCAGCAGTGTGAACAGCTATCATCATTTCTCCCCAAAATATACTTGAAGTGGATTCTCTGGATTAATCTAACACTGCCAGCTAGGCAGCACTGACCTAGAGGTTAAAGAAGCAGGGATGGGAAGTTCACAGGTTTGAATCCCACAGCTGAGAGTTCACACTAGGTCCATGAGCTAGACCTTTGAACCTCGCAGCTCCCTTGGCATAAGTCCCATTGTTCAAGTTAACTAGGGATAGGATGGGTTAAAAGCAAAGAAGCAGTTTCCTCAAGCAGACCAATAAAGTATGTTATCCTCATTTCCCACCTGGAAATTCTGCTCTCCAGTAATTACTATAACTTATGGTAGGAGTGTGTGTAAATTTAATTTACTGCTGCGAATTAGTTTTCTGATGGATCTAATTTCTTTGTATCTGTTAACAATGCAGACATGGATACCTTCAGATGCTTTAAGGAACATAACCCTGAATTAGTGTGGTTTTGGGAGTTACTTTAATTTATGCTAGTTTTTGTCTTTACAGCAAAAGAGTTTAAGGTCAACTGTTTGGTGGACACTTTCCACCAAACAATGGACATCTGTGCTTCAGGTTATTGTTGCCTTGTAGATACACTATATCCATCTCGACTCTACATTCTAACTGCTGCTGTTTCCTGCTTAGAGTTATGTACAACATGTGCACAGATAAATCTCTATTGAAGAATTTTCCAGATGACCTGACTACTCAGTCACCATTATCACTGACCTATAATCAGCAACCGTATTAGCTGGAGCTAATTGCTGGTGACTGAGAGCATTGTAATCATCTCAGCAGTAATTCACAGTGTGTCGTTAAAAGCATATTAAAGCCCTGTGAAGGCAACAGAAATGATTGTAACATCATCAGCTAAGTCTTTTGTAAATAACTGGGTGCTGTGCTGTTTGTTTTAACTCCTGCGTTGCACGTGTGGGAGGTGAATTGAAGCAGGAGGATTGACATCGGTAGCCTATACTGTGCCTCAGAGGAAAACAAAATGAGCGTTGGGAGGGGAAGATGAGGCAGGTGTAGTCATGTGAAGTAAGTGCTGATGAGTGGCAACATGCATGTTCCACAATGTGACACTGTTCATCTGCTTTTAGCCTCCAGAGCTGTGAGTTTATCAAGTGCTAGCCTCAAAACCTGCTAATTCTGTCGGCTCTGTCACACACTTCTTTGAGAATGACACCGAAACAGTGGCCCACGGTTGTATTTGTTGCAATCACAGGCAAGAGTGTAATGTTTAGAAATGTATAGTTTCATGTTCCAGGAGCTGACATGCACAGCAGTAGGGTCTTGGAGCCCAAAAGATTGCAGACCTATTTTCTTCCAAAGCATCAAAGTGAAGCCAAATGCTGATGGTCTCACACACACACACACACACACACACACACACACACACACACACACACACACACACACACACATACATACACACACACACACACACACACACACACACACACACACACACACACACACACACACACACACACACACACAAACACTCGTCAACAAACCAAAGCAGGAGCCTTCAAAATCAAAGTAATGAGCAGGTTAGCAAGTGTGCTCATTTTACAGAAGTGTATTATTAATATTGTGGAAAAGGCTCCCCCTGGTGATTATGTGTTTGTGAGATTCTCTCTCCTCACCTGTACTGCAGTCTGTGTCTGGCTCCACACAGCATAACAACCAATCAAGACCCTTGTTCTGAAATTCATACTTCATTGTTAACAATTGGAACTTCCAGCAGAGTGCATCACTTCACCGGACTGCAGCATGTTATTTAGTTGTCATCCGTTGGCGGTGACAGACACACTCATAATGATGTAAAGTGTAGGCTATACCTGTATGCAGGTTCCTTGCTTAATTTCCAGCCCACGATTTATGTACGTGGGGCTAATGTAGCCCTCAGCAGGGCTCTTCTGGTTGACATTCTGCATCTAATATGTTAGCCATATTAGATGCAGATTAGCTACATTTGTGGGTCGTGTTTTGTAGTTGCGTCAATGATAATGACACATGTGAGCACTGAGAGTGGGGCTAATGTGGTCGTTACTTTTGGTTGACAACTTATAATGATTAAGTTTCTGTTAAGTTTTAATTATTATCCACATGTTTCTGTTCAGGATTCAGTGTTATTGTGTTAACATAACATAAGAGAAGGTAATTTGCAAGCTTTCTTTACGTTTAAAAAGACCACACAGAATTAAAGTGAAAGACAGCTCTAAAGCGGCGGCGGTGTTGGAAAATAAAAATAATTCTGATCGGTCACCTGCTGTAGGTTCTTATGTTGCGTGATTCAGCGATTTTGAGTAGCAGAGACACAACAGTCTCCCTCAAAATGTGGTCCTTCATGCTGGATTCTAGATTAAGATGTCAGACCCATCAGAAAAGGCGCCTGGTGCACGTGTCATGTGGAATACATCCCTCCCCATATACCTCAAGGATTACATCCTATCTGAGACTGAAGGCAGACAACCCCCACCGAGGGCAGGGGTTCATTGCTGCATTTATCATCTCTCTTTCCTGACAGGTCTCCCAGTCTGCTGCTGAAAGACATCCCCACAGTATGATGCTGCCACCACCATGCTTCACCGTAGGACTGGTATTTGTCAAGTAATAAGCAGAGCCTGGTTTCTTCAAGACATGAAACTTGGCATTCAGGCCAAATAGTTCAATCTTGGTGTCAGTAGACCAGAGAATCTTGTTTCTCATTGCATGAGATTCCTTTAGGGGCCTTTTGGCAAACACCAAGAGGGCTTTCATGTGCCTTTCACTGAGGAAAGGCATCCATCTGGCCACTCTGCCATAAAAGCCTGATTGGTGGAGTGCCGTGTAGATGACTGTCCTTCTGGAAGGTTCTCCCATTTCCTCAGAGGAACACTGCAGCTCTTTCAGAGTGACCATGGGGTTCTTGATCACCTCCCTGGCCAAGGCCCTTCTCCCCCAGTTGTTCAGTTTGGACGGGCTTCCAGCTCTAGGGAAGGTCCTGGTGGTCCTCAACTTCTTTCATTTGTAAATGATGGAGGCCACTGTGCTCTTCAGAACCTTAAATGCTGCAGAAATTTTCTCTTCCTCACATCTGTGTTTCAATATAATGCCGTCTCGGAGGTCTACAGACAATGGGCTATATGCACAGCTCCGTTACTTCCTGAAGTTCAGACAGCACCTCTTTTTCCTGTGTTTCATGACAGGATGAACTGATTCATCCAGGTGTGTCTGGCCATTTACTGAGATTTCATTACTGACTCTAAAATCTGTTTGAAATCAACAAAACATTTAACATGCGGAGACGTGCCTCATAAGCACATACCTTTAAAAAACAAAATCATCTTCACTTTCACTTGGAGCCTGCAACCCTTCAGCTGAGGGGTCCAGGTGATAATGGATCTTTTTTTGATCTTCGTCAGTCGACCTGCCTCAGCAGCACCTCTGTCAGCAAGTGGATCCTGTGAAGCTCCGACCCTCAGGCCATCAAAGCACAAACACGCAACCACAACTCAATACAAAGGCACAGAAAAACATAGTTTGGGGTGAAAAAAAACAACAAAAAAATATAAGAGAGAGAGAACAAGATAGAAGAAATGTGAACATACTTGAGTTTTGAATGCAGAAAGGAGAAATCAAGTTCAGCCAAAAGTAAAAAGAAACTGCTTCAAATAAAAAAAACAACACATACGGTGATCTGATGGTTCTCATTATCGAGTGAGATTTAGAAGTGAAGCCATTGACATTTCCCTGATTTCATGTGTATTGTGCCTGGCCTGCCTTCGCCCTCTGAGTGTGATCACAGCTGATTAGACTCAGCTTGTGTCTCAGGTGTGACATTAGCGCTGATTGGACGGCGGTGACAAGACGGACGGATCAGAGAGCTGATGTGACAGGTTCAGGGTTAAGTATAAAGTGCGCTGCAGAAAGCTGCTCATCAATGTCCGCTCCGAGTGCACAAAGTGACAACCAAGCAGAATGACAAGGAACATCCATCCATCTCTATCAGACGGCGTTACGGGGGGACCGGGGCTTATCTCAGTGGGCAGAGAAAGGCGGGGTACATTTAAAAGAGACAGGGACAGCATGCATATTCTAGAAAGGTAAAGGCCAAAGGTCAAGCTGGATTATCTCTATTTGTCAGGGACTGACTGGGACCCAGAAGCAGACACGGGCAGGACGGACGTTTTTAGATCTCAGAGCAGAGGTTCCCAAACAGGAGCAGGCACGGTGTAATCAGAGAACAGGCGAAGAGTCAACAACCAAGGAGCGGCACAAGGAAGTGCAGGATGACTGCATGCAAAGACAAAACAGACCGTCTGTTTACAGGGGAGGCGAAGAAGAGGAGCTGACAGGGGATGGGATTATTGACAACATGAGGCAAAACAAACAGATGGGGAGAGAGGGAAGACATGGACAGAGAATCAGGGAAGAAAAGATAAGAGGGATCCTGACATTAGTGAGGTAACTTCAGGGATTAACCCTTTGTTTTCTGTCCAGTGACGCTGAGTCACTTTCTAGCGGGATAGATCACCATGGTAACTTACGCTGGTTAACCTGTTCCAGAGCAGGTTCCGTTCCGGATAAGAACCGATCGGATGTCTTGGAAAATGGCCGAATGTGGCTGTGCCTTATGTGACATTGTTTCCATGTGGTTCACTTTTACTGTTTCTTTGATTAATAACATGCACTGAATTGAAAAGTTTCTGCAAAGTGAAACTATGGGGCGAACTGTGTGTCAATAAAACACTTATCAAACATAATTCAGTTTAAAAATAGATATGAAGTGTTGATTCTGGTGAGGTACAGGGCTTGGTGATGACTATGAGGGTCTGTTTGTCTGAGGATCATATTGCAAATAAAGATCAATCAATCAATCAATTTTGAAAGGTTACTGATTGAACTGTATTTGCTAATCTATTCATCTATTTATTTTTGATACAGTTAAGTTTTTTTCCAATCTTTTCCAATTGTAAAGCAGTTTGTAGGGATGTGCGATACCACTTTTTTTCAGACCGATACCAAGTAGGAGTACTTCATCCTCAGTACTCACCGATACCGATACTTGCATACCGATACTTTATATACATAAAATTTAAAATAATGCAATGAGATTATTTTTGAAAATGAATTTTATTTCCAATAAAAAGGCAGCCCAGTCACTATGTTTAAGTCCAAAATAAAAGTCTGAAAAATAAAACAAGCAACTCTGAGTTTGCACTTATTTAAATGAAATTAAATGCAAGATAAAACCATTTCTCTGAGTTTTACACTTTACATAAACTAAGGTTTTTAAATGTACTAATCTGAATGATTTTTTATGAACTAAAGTCAAAGATAGAACAACCCCCGAGTTTAAAGAGTTGCTGGTGTTATTTGTGCTGCTCTCGAATCTCTGCTCTTCAGTTTCTCGGTCTTCTGCAGAGTTGCTGCCGGAGTTTTCTTTCTTCCAGCACAACAGCGTCAGACTCTCGTCCACAAGCTTCGCCCTAAGGTGTTTAAACAAATTACTAGTGGTAAATGAACAACATCGCGCACCTCCTTTAGCAATTTTAGCATTGCAGAGTTTGCATTCTGCAAAGCTCGGCTCGTTTTCACTTATATAAAAGAATTTCCACACCGGCGGAGTTTTGGTGAGACGAGCAGCCGTTCTGGATTCATTCCTGTTGTCTCTGCTCTGGATGAGACTCATGGAGAATCAGCCCACTGCAGTGCAGCCCTGCGCCTGTCAGCGACTCCCAGAGAGGAGCTTCTTCCTCTTTCATGTTTGTCGGCAGCTTGCATCCCATTTGGTCGCACTACCGCCAACTGCTGGTGAGGAGGGCTTACGACCTGTGGGGTTTTCTTGCCGTGAGTATCGGCGGCTGGTATCGGTAGCCTTCACGAGTACCCGATACTTTGAAATAAGGACAGTATCGGCCCGATACCGATACCTGGTATCGGTACTCGCACATCCCTAGCAGTTTGAATTGTATGAGGGTCCATTTTTGTGCAACATTTCCCTCTGTGTTTTCTGTTGTTTCACATGAGCTTCCAGCTTGAATTTATATATTTTAACAAACACTACAAACACTAGTACATGCACAATATAACGAGATGACCACACATCACACATTCCCCAACCTTCAGAGAATGACAAAAATTTAATGACAACATAAAATAAACGAGAGAAAATGATCTTGGAGATTTACACTGCAGTGTGAATGATTTGTCACATTCGTTTGGTTCATTTCATTCGTAGTAAAAATAAAAATATATCAGTTCATCAGTGCAGAACAATTTCCGTTTGGAGAAATGAAAGAGAGCAGAAAGAAGACTGAACTTGTCTGCTTTGCCCCTTTATCTCTCATAATCATATTGTTCTAACATTGAAAATAAGCAGCAAACATTAAAAAACAGTACATTTTATTAAACATAACGAACAAACAGTAATTACAAATAACTGAAGTCTGAGCTGCCTGCAGTCACTTTAGTTTCTTATTACAGAGCTTTGTATTTTAATAAAAACCTTGATTTTATTAATTTCTTGAATCTGGTGTGTGAGATACAGTCTTAACTGGGCCCCTTGTATTGAAATGCAATGCTACATCACTTCGTTTCTGAGGTTTTGTGAAGATCTCTGTTCTTTTTAAGCTATGTTTATTTTCTCTTTTTGCAAATCTACTCTGAATAATTATGGGTAAGGTTTTTTGTGAGCTTTATACATAATTTGCAGAATAGTATAATCCGCTTCATCATGACATTTCAATAATTTTAACTGACTGAATAATCAGTTTGTTTGATCTGTATTTTTTTTCTTCCATCTATTCTTCTAATGGCTCTGTTTTGTTTGTCGTATTAGCTTTTCCCGAAACTTCAACACAGTAGGTCAGATATGGGACAATCAGAGAGTTACCTTATATGACATCTGTGTTTTGTCACCAAACACATCCTTCACTTTGTATAATACTGCCAGTGTTTCTGTTATTTTTACTATTGTGTCCTTTATATGTGATTTCCACTTCAATCTCTCATCCGCCATGACACCAGTAACCAACAGGCCGTTTGCTACGGGGTGGTGTCCGGCCAAAAGATTCGTGAATGTATTTAAGGCGCCTGAAGACATTGACTCAGGGTAGTTGTAGTTGCGGGTGGTGTCTTTGTTGCTGTTGCTTGCTTTGGTTCTGCTCTGCTGCTGGGGAAGCCCTGCTCCACTGAAATCCTTCCATGCATCTTTTGACACTTTTGCTCTTTATCATTCGCTGGCACCTGACAATAAAACAAAGTGGACGACTCGACCCTGACTCATCTCCTCTTGCTACTCACCGTTTTCCATCAATCATGCTGTCCTGCTTACAACATCCAAAAACTTAGTCTCCCTCTCTATGTACATTTCTGTACTTTCTATATTAACTGAACGATCAGTGTCCATCCTTCTGTTATTGAATATCATGGAGTGTGTTTTTCCCAGATTAAGTGATTTATTTCATTCTTTTTTTAAATTTATTTTTTAATTAATTTTTTTATTTTTTATTTATTTTATTTATTATTATTTTTTATTCTTCTTTGACCCCATCCAACACCTGTTAAATTACCCCTGGAATAAAATGCAGTGGCATTGTCAGCAAAAAAGAACACATTTGAGCAGCTTGATACAGAAATGACATCATTGATGTTTAAATTAAATAGTTTTGATCCAAGGATTGACCCATGAGCTACACCGTATTTGATATGTTATTGCACTGATTTTACATTATCAGTCAGAACAAACTGCTTCCTATTCTCTAAATAACTACAGATGTATTGATGTGCCTCCCGTCTGATACCGTATTTACAGTGACTGAATGACAGGACTGTATTTTACGAGAGAACTGCATTCTCACCACTCCACCATCAGTCTCCTCTTCAGTCCTCTTTCTTTTTTTGATTTCACACTGCGCTCTTGAAATATCTTGATTTGAAATCTTTTCAGACATTTTTAATGCTGTGCTTTATGCTGAAGGCTTTCCTCTGGCTGGCGGGGCGCTTGCACTGTTGAAGACTTTCTGTAGCACTTCATTCAAAACACCTTTTCTTTTTGTATGGTGCAGTGAGAATATTCACTATTGAGCCGATTGCTCTCCCTCTATAATTACCTTTGTAATATAATTTCAATGTAATTTCTTTTTTCTATTTCTTGATGTCTGTGAAAATAAAACTGAAAAAATGCCCTCGTCCTCGACCAGCCCTCTGTGGCAGCAATCTGAACCCTGTTCATGCCAGATTTTGCATTTTGTGATAATGTAAAGCACAGTAGAAAAAAAACTGCAATTACTTTGCCTCGAAACATTCAGCGACGCTGGGTAGAAAACAGAAATGGTATAGCTGAGGTGACAGACCGGTCGCCCAAAATGAAGTGAGTGCAAAAAGCCTGAGAGAGCACATGGGCCGCTCGGCCCGAACACCTCGGACCTCCAGCACTGTTTTGCAGGCGATGCGTTCAGAGAGCTTCGTGTCAAACCTCAGCAGAGCTTCACTCACACTGAGTCTGTTCTTTTTCCCGCCTCATTTGCCTGCAGAGTTTTTCTGGCGCTCCAGTGTGGAGCGTCACCCTGCCGCTGTGCAATGCATATATTCTCTACTGTAATGGTGTAATGACACTTTCTCCTGCGGCGGCACACTTGCCATCATCGCCACATGTGTGCAGATCTGTATAAGCCTCCGTGAAATCATCTAAATGTGGCTCAGGAGACAAACAAAGCGGCGCCCAAAAATAAACCGACTCGCTCCCGCCCTGCCGTTTTCCTCTTGATGTGCCGCGCCGGGAGCAGAGCCCACCTCCTCGGTTTGCCCCCAGAGGCAACATGAAAGGAAACAAGTGATGAAGAGGAGGCAGGTGATGGACGTCAGACACAGCGAGGTGAAGGTGGAAGTTGGTAATTGAGTTGAGGGGAGTGAAAGGTCACCTGAGAGGACGGGAGTGAAATGCAGTACAGCCACAGACACGTAATGCAGGAGAGTATCTGCCTTTAATGCCCCCTGAGCCGAGAAACAGAAGACAAACAGCTCGTCTGCCATCTGGAATCAAGCTCTCATGACGAAAAGAGTTTGGAAAGAGATGAAAACAAAATAAATCCACCATATACACAAATCCTGTCAAGCTGTATTTTTGTTCTTATTTTGAGTCTTAAAAGATTTCTGGAGGCCACAGTTTTTTTTGTTGGGAAAGTAAATGTGTAGAAATACAGTGGATGGGATTGCTTTTAACCATATTCAAGTTAATACAGATCACACTTGATATGAACATCAAGTTTTGCTTTACTGTTTCATGATCATGGTTATAATCCGTCATGGCTCAGTGTTATTCCCATTATTCAATAACTAGTTCAGAAAAATGCTTTGGGTCTGTCTTGAGAATTTCAAATAGATTTTTAATTGCCTGTGGCCTTTTTTTTTTACTGTAATTGCTTTTTTTTAAATATGAAAACTACAAATAACAAAATAAAAACTGGCCTCAAAAGAGCCCATAACTCATGTATTTCCCCTTTTTGCACAAATAAGGAAACACTAAATGTTGGGAATATTTAGTATTAATACATTTAATACCAATTACTGATAAGTAATCAGCACTAATAATTTGGAACTAAAAAGAAGTGTGTCTGAATTCAAATCAACATTGTGTCAAGGTCAATCCAAATGTCTGTTTGCGTGGAGCTCGTCCTCCCTGCATGATGCGGAGGGTTCGGGATGGTGAGGCCTCCCGCAGTGCAACAACATTTATTTGAGGCTAATTGGCGACTCTGAGTGGCCTGCTGTTGTGTGTCTCTCTCCAGAATGTACCTTACCTTGATCAGATGGCATTAATTCAATGCTCCATGACCCCTAAGTTGGACACCGCTGTTCAGAAGATGAATAGAAGGATTTTGCAGGCTGGGGTTCTCTCAGAGAGGTGATCCACATGTTTCAAGAACAATTTATGCATAAAATTGCCAAGTAAACTCAAAACAGAAGCAATGTAACATTGTGCTATATATTTGTACAAGTGTACTAAATGCACTTCCTTTATGATTATGAGAATTTTCGTCATCTCTGAATTTTGATGGAAAATTTAAAAAGCGTGAAGGAACACTGCTGTGTTGAGCCGATATATTCACCATCATTCTTTAGTGTGTCTCAAGAATTATGATATGAAGCATGAAACATAGCAGGAGTCGGTGTTCATATTTGTAAATGTGACACTGAAAGAGTCAGGGCCTCGCCTAATTCTGCAAAGTGAGAAATCAACTATGAAGTAATGGTCACTGCCGTCACCTGCACAGCCAGAATATCCTGGATTTGATTCCAAGCTTCACAACCTAACACCCATTCACCCTGGTAGAACAAATTATATTAGATTCTCCTAATCATGTAAGCCGGGCTGCAGCCCTTTAAAGCCCTCAGGAGGATAGAGTGATGCAGTACTGCAACAGTGTGTCGCCCTGTCACCTCACGGCGAGATGATTCAGGTTACAGTTCAGTTTCTTTGTTTTCCCTCAGCTTGCATGTCCTTTCTACCATGATTCAAAGATATGTAATGGAGCAGAGTCCAAACTGCCCGCTGTGTGTGAGAATGGAGATGAACTGGAAACGTTAAGTTCTCATATCGACTTGAAGAACTGAGATGCACTTGTGTAACTCAGGAGCAACAGCACCTGCAGGGCGCTCGGTCTGTGCACTATATCTGGAATCCACTCAGTGTGTGTGTGTGTTACTGTAACACAGCCACGGTGCACAGACTTGTGCAAGCCTCAGTAGTGTTCAAAACGGTGAGGAAAGGTCAAGAAAGTGCTGCAGAGACTTATTTTTCCCAGTCGTAACTGTCTTCAAGCGTCTGTACAAATTGCTTGTGAATGTCACGTCATGCAGCAGATTTGACGTCTGGAGGCAAAGATTATAATTTAAACGGCGTCTAATCCTTGCAAAAACGACACGAGATGGGGACGTGCGCTTGAGCCTCAGGCAGGGATACGAGACAGAAATACTGCCGAACGCCTCTGATCCTCCCTCGACCCTGCACCTGTCTTTTTATTGCTTTAGTCAGCATGCTGCTCTTTCACTCATGTGTGCGTGTGTGTGTTGTGTGTGTTTATCACAGACATTGCAAAGACCCAACACTTTTAAAGCTCTTGGCAAAATGTTGTACTATAAGTGTTAGGTTGTGGAGAAAACGGGTTTGTAAATAATTAATCTATGCATGCGTGCACTCATGTGTGCATATGTTTACTTTTTTAATGCAGCCACTGGACAACATGGACTCGACCAATGAATCTTTGTTTGACCAGTTTTTTTACAGTTTATTATCAAAGATGCAACTTTCACAGATGCACAGTTATTAATTAAGTGTTTACATGATCTCAATCAACTTCACCCACTAGGAAATAGGAAATTTCTTACTAGAATCTAATCCCCATAATTCACCGTAACAGAAAAATACTTACGAAGAAAAGAAAGAGGTCAGGTGCAAAAATATATTTTTACTAGTAAATTTGAAGCGCAAAATGCCATTTAATCAGTGCTGTGCAGTTCTGGTCATAATGTGATATTTCTCTGCTCTCACACACACCTGATGCCGTTGATTGGCTCATCACAGAGGTCTGCGGAGGTCCCATGACGAAGCCTTAATTTGAATCGGCGGCGTCTGAGCACGGAGACATCTCCAGCATGCCCAGCAGACCGCACCGGCCCGGCCTGAGAGACCCTAAACCACATCAACGCACAGGTTTGCATCTCATTAGTGAACGCCTCTGTGTGATTATAGAGAGACGGCGACAGAATAATTTAGTAGTGACAAGACTGGATTGTCTGAGAGCTTCAAATGGAAGGAGACCACGTTATGGTAATGTTATAGAGCATTATGTGATTGAAATCCTCTGCCTCGGGGCAGATGGAACTGATTAAGTGAAATGTCAAAGATGCTGAAATGATTCATAAAACATGTAACAAGCTGCTTTACATAAATACCACGGAGACGCAACAGGCCTGAACAGTGCAGAGGTGAAACCAAACACTCGTTCACAGACATCGATGCAGTGTGGGAGAGTCACATCTTCATTTTGATGAATGAAGAAGCATTAATACAGTCAAACAGTCACACAATTTGTAATTGGCTCTGTGGTGTTACAGCCCCAGACGCTAATGTTAGATAAAAATGTGGCGATATATAGCATGATGTGTCTTCTGCTTGAATATCACTTTGATGAGGCTAAATCAAGCATTTCAATGTATTAAAGTCTCATTTGACTGCATTGATGTACAGAGTTGCATGTTGTCGGTGTAGCAATGAAAACTAAAGCAGTTCCTTCTGAACGGTGTTGAAACAGGAGGCTGCATGAATTGAAGCGTCGTCATTGGATAAATACACTTGAGAGTCAAGAAAATAAATTATATTTTGGGCCTGCATGTTTTCTGTTGAAAGTGTTTGTTTTATTGGATCTGGTTGAATGCAGGTCTTTTGTTTTGTTTTGTATTACTTATTTGCTCATAATAAATGAAATGTGTTTAACACTGATAAAAAAGAATGTGATGCTCGGAATGAAGATTTCCATTATAAAGCAAATGTTTGGAAGCGGTGTGAAGGTTGTTTTGGTGTCTGATCGGAGTTGTTGCCTCTGAAAAAAAGAAAAAAAACCAAGGACATGAGTTATCGGCAATCAGCAACAAACAATGCTCTAATCGCACCCGTTCTTCATGGTCTCACACCATTCACATCTTGATTTACGTGAGGCGACTTTATTCCCTGAACAAGTAGCTTTTATTCGACATCCTGGTGAGAAAGAACCACACACATTTACATCGAGGCTGAAGAGGTTTCTAGAATACAGAAAAAGACCTTGTTCACTGTCTTCTATTTCCCACAACAGAAGCATGACTTCATGCATGCATGCAGCGTTCCTTTGGTGAGATGCTGCAGTCAGATATATCCATTTTCATTTGCATGGAAAAGTCTCGTCCATGTCCTTTAGATATCACAACCTGCATTCACTGTGTCTTGGATCTTGGCGATAAATTTGTTTTGTCTACTCGGCATTGTCATTGCAGAAATTGTGGGGTGTTTTTCCTCCCTACAGCTCAGGAAACTTTTATATTTGAGAAAAAAACCCAAGAGTGACGCCCTCACTCCGATATGGGTAGATTTTTCTAATTCAGTCACTGAAGGCAAAAACAGGCAAAGATAATTTTAGTTCCAATCTGCTGAACTGTTGTTGGGTCGCACAGTGTCGCGGTGATTAGCACTTCCACCTCGTAGCAAGAAGATTGAGGATTTCAGTCAGTGTGACATGCAGAGTTTGATTTAAACGAGTTGGAAAGTGGTGGGAAGAACTGGTGTACATGGTCTGAGTGAATGATGAAATAAACTTTAAATAAATCAGTCAATCAATAAGTCAATCACTCAATTTTTGCAGAGCAAATTTTTATATATCAAAACGCAGCACAAAGAGCTCGACTTGTCTGTGGTTGTTGTGTAAAACTGTGTAACTACACTGAACAAGGAGGAACAGTTGGTGCTCAGGTCTCAGGCTGGCCGCGGTGATACGTCACTCCGGGGCTGCTGATCGCCGCAAGTTCAGGTTTTGGTGCCTCTCTGGAATACTTAAAAGGCTCAAGCCTCTCGCTTTCGCCTTTCCCTCTACTGATCTGTGTTTTTAGTAGGCTGCAGTCGCTGCTGCTGTCAGTCTTGACACTGAGTCATTGGAGTCATCAGGATTCAGCAGGTCTCTCTCTCCCTCTCTCCCTCTCTCCCTCTCTCTCTCTCTCTCTCTCTCTCTCTCTCTCTCACTATGTAGTTTTCTGCCTCACACAACTCACATATGTTTGAACGCCTGAGAGAGCATTTTAGTCAGAAACCTGCTCAGCGCGGAGTTCACATCGAGTGTCCGGGACTCTTCTGGTTCCTGGTTTCCTGTACTCTCTTCACAGGTTGAGGATTTAGTGAAGTCCTGAGAGGTGAAGGTGCTTCCATCTGTTCTGATCGCATAGTGTCATTCTGTGTGAAGCTGCTTTGAGGAATGACCTTCTCAGATGAGAATGAAATTACTGAGTGGAAACAGGCTGGAATGCATTGACCAAGGGATTGTATAGTGGTTCTGTTTAACTGAAGTTTTTTCTTTTTTCTTTCTTGCTTTAACTGCAACAATGAATCCTGTTGTTCTCCTGCAGTCATAAAGAAACTGAGGGCCTGGAGCCAAGGCGACCAGGAAGTCGGGCTATTGTACATGGAACCACCCGGTTATCAGTCTGTGCTGGTGTGACGCTGGTTCCCAGAACGCTTCTCGGTCAAACTCTCTTAATATGTCGCTTTATTCACTTTGCCCATATGTGTCTAGATCACACAGACAATGGATGGAATTTTTTTTTTCACCTTTGGTGTTTGAATGGATACGATCACTGTTACTGTTCACACATCTTTAAAGTTACCTTGAGTGTGGACAGGGTCATGACTGTAAACCTGGTTAATACCTAACTGTCCAAACAAAAGATATAATCATATATGCATCGTTGAATCAGCAGGGGGGAGTGGCCAGATGATTCCCATTGAAATATACTAGTTTAAAATTTGTTGTTTGAGACACGAAAAATGTGTGCAATACGTGTTCTTTTTTTAAACCTTCGCTTCAGAACGCAAATGCAGGACATGATATAAACACTGATGTTCAAATCACACCATTTTTTTAAATTGCTGCTTTGGCTAACCCCGTGTATTTCATGATAGAATTTGAGATATTTTTAACTTTTAAATGAAGTCTTTATGGGATGAGATAATGAGGTCGTCACTGGTTCCTATAGATGATCGGAGTCGAGGTGGCTGAGGTGTTCCCTGGTGCAGCTGCTTTCATTTTATTTTATTATATGATCAGGAACATCTGATGGGTTATTTTCATCATAAAGACAGCTTGGTACAGACCGCTGAAGTCTCAGAGTGAGACTCTCTCAGAACACTGACACCGCCTCAGCCGTGATTAACATCTCCATCATGCGATCAATACATCGACTGCTGGTCTGAAAAGTGCTGAATTATTGATCAGCTCTGGGTGGCCACAGGTCACGACACTGTAATTCGCTGACTGTCATTTTCCAAACCGAATTACACGTGAGCCTGGAGTTTCAGGATGAAATATGGCGCGTCGCCATCATATTGACCCCACTGCTGGTTTACAGTATTAGTGTTTCCCCTTCTGCAACCTGCGAGAAATCGATGCGGAAACGTGGCCTGTGTGCATCGGGACACAGCTCATGCAGCGCAGCTCGTGCAGCGACCGCTTTTTTTTAATCCTGTCGCGATGATATCTGCTCTGCTAAATCTACAGCTATCTAATCGTTCGGCCCTCCGTGGCCGGTCTTCCAGGAAGAGGTGTTGATTCAGAGAGCAGCGGCGTCACTTCATCATTTTAAGAGCCTCATGAAATTTTAAAGCAAATCAGTCTCCATTGTTTTTTGCAGGCGGGGGTTTTGTTCAGCTCAGCGGCTAATGAGACATTTCGAGGACGCATTGTGAAAAATGTTGTGACATTTGGAGCTTTGACAGGATCACAGTGTCTGGTTTCAGGTGCTGACATTGACTGGCAGTGGATTTCATTTCTACCTTATTCAGAAAAGGAGGCAGTCATTTATCTTTCACTTTCCAGTTTTATTGTCGGGTTTATATCGTCTTTAGCTGTGTGTCTTGCCCTTTGTCTTGTGTTCCTCTCTTTGCCTTCTTTGGTTGTTTTTGTTTCTACATTATGTGTCTCTAAATCCACTTTTTTGCTGTATTTATTGGTGCGATAACCATCCGAAGGGTTCACATGCAGTAATTGCTCCTCTGCATAGCCACTCGTTATTTTAACAGACTGACTCTGCCTTTGCTTCGCTGAATTCAGATTTTTGGGAAAGAAGACACGGTGTTTTATCTCTCAGCTCCACTGTTTGTTGTGTCTTCTTCACCTGTCAAATCTCGAATCTCTGCAAATAAAAAACAAAGCCTTTCTCTCCATGGATGTTGGGCATCGCAGGATTTCAACAGGCAAAACAGATGGCGCTTTTAATTATAAAGCAGCACACACCGTCCCCATTCGACGGAAACGCATGTAGAACTCGACAGTGGTCTTTCATTTAAGACTTCATAGATTTGTTTTAATACTGTTTCTGGGTGTTTTCAGAAAAAGAGGGACTCATGGTGAGTTTTTTAATGAGGAGCTCAATACAGCACCCGCTGTTCGACAGAAATCGTCTTTCATGACGTTCACACTGTGTTCATTAGGGTACAAATGGAACTAGTGTTGAACAACCTTTAAAAAGACCAATTGCTTTACAGTCGTGTTGAACTGTAATAGGAAATGTTTTGTTCGAAAGATAACTTGAGCATAGAATTTGCAGCGTGTTCACACTTGATAACTTTGGTATTTTAAAAGTACACTCATATCATATTTGTAACTTATAAAAGTCACTTGAATTAAACCTGGATCTGAGGGGTTAAAAAAAAAAAAACTTGGGCTCACATTGATGCTCTGAGCCCATTACTGAAGAATGTGGACTTCAGAGTTTCAGATATTTGACTCCTGATGTCCAGTAAAAGTCTCGGGCTGCAGCCCTGAAGGTTTTACAGAGGCAGAAAATGCAGTTAACATCATATCAGTATGATTCCAAACACGCTGCGGCTTTCGCTGGATGTTAAATTATAACTCAAGAAGCAACAGAAAAACTTTTAAAGTCTTCAGAGACATTTCTTTGTTGGGGATTTCCAGGTTTATTTTTCAGAGGAGTGTTGGCCTCACTTTAGTTTCAGCCTGTGTTCGTCTGTTTTCTCCATCTGCCGTCTCTGTAACCGCTCCTCTTCTTCATTCTGTAAATCTGTCTTCAAAACAACCACTTTTAATATATTTAATCAGACATTTGAGTAATTCAAAGCATTTCAGCTGTTCTCCCAGCCAAACGGTGCCAGAATGAGGAACCTGTTGACTTTCAGTCAAATCCAGCCCGATTCCACACGACCGAGAAACTGCTTTCAGAGTGCATTCACCAACTGGTGAAATGGTCTCTGTTTAGGTACACACACACACACACACGCACACGCACAGTCTCGTATTTCTATCCTTGTGGGGACCTTCCATTGACTCCCATTCATGTCTAGCCCCTAACCCTGACCCTTACCCTAACCCTAACCCACACCACAACAAAGCCTAACCCTAAAGAAATGTTTTTGCACTTTTACTTTTTTCAGTAACAACAACATGGTCAAGAAAACACTGTTTCTCCTACTTAGGACCGGAAAAAGGTCCCCACAAGGCACGTCGTTTCACGTTTTGCTATCCTTGTGGGGACATTTGGCCCCAACAAGGATAGAAATACGAGAACGCACACGCAAGCACACACACACACACACACACACACACACACGCACACACACACAGAGGCACAAATGCCACCTTCGAGAAAGAAAAAAACGTTTGACATTTAAGTGAAACGACCATTTGCATGTGCTGTTTCTCTTTCTTCTGCACCACACTGTCTGCGGCCCGCATTCACAAACCAAGAAATGTTTCATCTTGACGTGGCAGGAGTTGAAATGCCACAAAATAACTTTATATCATTTCTTTTTTTTTTCCTTTTTGTTCATATTTAGCTTCTAATTACCAACGTGACTTTTTGTTCTTCTGCCTTTTCGTGCTGCAAGCAGCTTTCTGTCACTTTGCCATGTGTTCAGTCCCGACTGAATCATGTGGAACAGATCATTTTAACACAACTAATTAGCTGACAGAAGATGGAAGTTTTCCTTTAGCTTCTACATCAACTATCGGTATTTCACAAGCAGCAGACCTCACAAAAAAAGAAAATAAATACGTAGACATATACATAAGCTCAGTGTCACAACATGAGCAAAAAGAGCCGCTCCGGGTCCTGGAAGGTGTCTGTTCTCTGTGTTTTCAGTGTTGCGAAGCTAATGGAAGTGCCACCGTGAGGTTCTGATGAAGGAATGATAACAAGCCGCTCACGGTATTCAGGTATGCTGGGATCAGTCATGTTACACGACCAGGTGCCACAGCTTGTCGTTCAAGTGAAAAGAAAAAGACACAAATTAAGTTTTACACTCAAGCCAAGATCGCACGTAACCACAGTGCCGGGTGGCCTGACCTCCTGCACATCTACAGATTCTCACACGCCCAGAGTCATAAACACATGTGCATTTTACGTTGACTTGTTGAAGAAAACAGTAGTGAGTAGAAAGTTGCCTTTGCTATTTCTTCTTCCTGGGAAATTCCATTTTAAAGGTGATACAGCAAGCCCAGACATGAGTGCCACACTGGATGAAAATAAAGAATGAATGAAGGAAAAAAGGCGGCGTCCTGAAAAATCTGCCCGATGAGTCAAAGCCTGCTAATCAATACCTTTAAGAGCTCTACATATGGAACATTTCCTGCCTTCGCAGAGAAGACGTCTTGGATCAAAGCTGTCCTTGAGGGCTTTTTCTGCCGCCAACGATCAGACTAAAAGGAAGCTCATCCCATCATGCTGCAGTTCACACAAATGTAAGTCACTTTAATAGGCCACCACCTAGTTCACGCCCTCTGTAGCCACTGTTAATATATTATACGGCTGAGTGTGCTGCCGCGATAAAGAAATTGTGTCAATTGTGCAACTGCAGCAGAAGGCAGAGAGCCATTAATCTGAAGCTAATCAGCACGGCTCCCCGGCTCTGGCACAGCTTGTCAACATGGCATTATTAAAATAGCTGCTTAATTGTGCACCTTCCCACTTGGCTCACAACAGTGATTTCTTTAATACCGAGAATAAAGAGCAAAAGGTTTCTTAATCAAACATGCCTTCATGCTACATGCACAAAATGGAATTTATAATAGCGCTTATGCAGCCTTCCTGGGGGATAATTGGGTTTTTCTGCCTGAAAACAGACATGTAGCAGATACTAATGTCATACATAATATATATATATATATATATATATATATATATATATATATATATATATATATATATATATATATATATATTAGAAAATTACACATTCTCAAGCATAAGAAAAATATATATTGCTTTCAAAATGCTGAGGATTGATTCACCCCTGAGCACAGACATGAAAATTTAATACAAAAAAAACCCAGCTGCACTCTGATGTTTATCCTCTTCATACTCTGGTTTGCTATAAAAGCAGTTTAACATGTGATGACACTGAAAAGAGCCAACATCTCCTAAACCATTTCATCTAGCTGAGGGTCACATGTTGGAGCCGATCAGCTGTGGTTGAAGACAGTGTCGCTGGTAATGAAAAACACAACACTGGAAGCATTTGTAAAGATTTTAAAAAGCTTTAAGAGGTTACCTTATGGCGCACTGAATGTCTGTAAATCCCTAAACCAAATTTTTTATTCTGTTGAGTTGTGTACTGGAGTCAGAAATGTCTGGAGTTGCTTATTCAGACATCACTGGGTTGATAATTACCAGAAGCCACATCAATTCTACCCTCTGACAGACAAGCTCAGGGAGAAATGGACAGCATACAATCAGTGACATGAGGTGTTTTAGCCTCCACTTTTATGATTACGATGAACCTTAACACGAATTTACTGAAAAAAAATCAATCTGCCATGTTTTTTTTCCTTTCAGCTCATCCAGGCTTTCATTATATACACTTATTTCTGTGATGAGCTTACCAACAGTGGAGTGATTTTGGTTTATTTAGAGGACGATTAAGGTATTTGTGTCCAGATGAGGCTTATTATTTGATGAAATATCCACAACTACAGGAAGCTAAACTGTGGAGGATGGGTGCTGAATATGTTTGAGGAAACCAAAATGTCACGTCCGTGACTAACAGCATATGAGAGTGTATTTCAAATTAACTTGCTCACTGGGGTTCTGAGCGTGTGTGTGTGTGTGTGTGTGTGTGACTTTAATTAGACACCTGGATTTACAGCTCTAGCAGCCTCCCATGCTTTACATGTGATATATGAGCAGGAAATCTAAAGACATTTAGAGGAGACAGTGCCTTATGGCAGCTGTGCTCACATTTGATTTAACTATGATTTAATATTTTGAGTTTGTGCTCGGTGTTCTGCAGGAAGACAGGTGAGAAAAAAACTGTCTCAGTCCTGTTTGTTGTGTGCAGATCTGGACTCAGAGTAACGACTGGAAGCAGCTGAATCAGGAGCTTTCAGTAAAGCGTGCTGTTACCATCACCACATTAGCAGGTTTGACTCAGGTGAAGCAAACTCCGGTGTTATCTGTCTGTAGTGTGAAATACTGCAATAGGTGTGAACCAACCTGAGATAAGTCTCACTTCATTTATCAACTCAATCTGAAGGCCTCACTCAGACCTGGAATGGGATCAAACACAGAAATGGATCGACTGTGGAGAGAACGTCCCCACAAAGCAAATCTCTTTTTCTTAAAATGTGTGCAAGACGGGGAATTGTTGCTCCTATTCTAAATCCTTTATGTATTTCATAAATAATCATGAGCTCTCCGCTGGTAAACACACAACAGCCCAACGAGAGCATGAAGCCCAGCAGGCGGGTTGTTTTTAAAAGAAAGTTTTGTTGCAGAACAAAATGACATCAAAGCTTTCAACTTGTCATTTGTTTAATGTTTTCTGTTTCAGTGTGAACTAGTGGATGTTAAAGTAGGGGGCACTTCCTGTGTAGGTGCCAGTGATTCAACTCCATGAATTCAACAGTGAAATAAGCGTTTACCCCCAGCACCACCTGAGGAACAGTCACCGTTCTACAGTCCCTCATTTCAAAATTTAAACTTGTCCTCAATTAAATAATATGTTTCTGCTGCCTGTGAGAGTCCTGCACTGAGCAGCACCTCGTCTGGGGCACAAAGAGAGAAAATTATAAAAATCGCTTTTGTCACATTTGAATAAATCCTTGACTGTCCCCAGCAAGGGAAAAAAATCCATTTTGGCAAAGGTCACACTGTGTCAATGTGGTCCATTTGTTTAGCTTTTTATCTCTATCACACTTGCACGCACACACACACACACAGCCTCTGGGTAGCCTGTACTTGATCCAAGTTATCTGTCTGGAGAGCGTCAGCTGTGGTATTTATAATAATCCTGTCTATTGGAGGCTGATTGAATTTCTTCGCTGGTGCCTGATCCAAAACACTTGCCCCCTTCGCCCCAAAGGGAAGTTGAGTTTTGTGGGTATAAGCTGGATTTGGGGGGGATACTTTGAGCTGGAGGGTGTTCTCTGTGAGAGTGGAACTCAAATGCAACAGCAGGCCATGATCTGCTGGGAAAACAGCTGAGGTCATTTGTCTTGCAGCTACAGCACACACTGAACTCTGGCACGATTCCCTGGGCTACTCCGGGACAATCAGGCTTTCACATGGGTGCAGATTGGGTCTATCAGTTTCTACAAATAAAGGTGATTACCTCTGGAAAGAGGAAATTACAGTTCAGAGGGGAGAGGCGGGGAGGCATCCCAGAGGCGTGAATAGAGCTTCAAATCAAGTCCCTGGGGGGGAAAAATAAAAAATTAGGGCTCTGCAGCTGGAGCTGCAAGATCCAGATCACAAAGTGGATCGTGCTCAGGCATGACGCTTTCCACAGAGCCAAGCAGAAATAAGTAATGGCAGCAGCGCGGCAGCGGTGGATGAAGAGGACGCGTGACGCAGGTGTGCGCAAAGGAAAACTTATCTGAGGGAAACGGCGGAGCTGCGCCTCTTTACCGGAATGGAGCGTCTGTGAGAGCGAGCTAAACGATGGGAGCCGGCGGGATGGGCCCCGGTGCGGATTATTTTCCACGCCTGTGTCGTTTCTAACCCGCTTCGTGGTTTTTTAAAGCCGCCTGGAGAGGATGAGGAGCGCTTTCCTCCTCCGTGTTTTCGCCTGGGCGGCGTTGCAGCGCTGCTGCGCGCTCACGACTGTACCTGCCACAGGTGAGGCGATACGCGAGGTGTAAGAAACAACCAGCAGAAAGACACGGTGCTCCTGTCAGATGACAGGAATTCAGATAAATCAGATACTTTTTCGGCGCTAAGGAGAGAGAAGGAATATAAAACCTTCTTCCTTTTGTTGTGCGTAAAGTTTTCATAGCCTGGACCTCAAGGCGACGGCGTGAGAAGAGCAGGAATGATCTCTGGCTTAATAAGTTCGGTCTGCCTGGATCGTGCACGCTTTGCGGTTTGAACAAGTAGTCACATGGACAGGGAGCTGTGCGTGCTGCTGGCTTCCAGCTCAACGCTGTTTTATTGCTTTTAATTCCAGAGTGCATGGAGGGTGTGTCGCTCCGTGTGGCTACACTTTATGATCCAGTCAGTACAATTATCTCTAATATTGATAATGGCTGTAAATCGTTGCTGTTCTCTGTTGCTACATGAAAAACACACTGCTAATAATGCCTGATGTTTTTGTTTCTCTGCAGTCTTTAAAGTATATTTACAGAGTACAGTGCAGCCCCTTGTTACAGAGCATCTTAAATCCTAATAGATTTTTATATATACTTGTAAATTTGCAAGCAGGGCTGTGTTTCAGATTTAAATTTAAAACATTATTCAGTGTCCTGATGTGTCATGCATAGTGATGAGCACTCTGCTGTGGTGGTCAGAGGGTTATGGGTTGAAGTCCAGCTGTGCCTCTGTGTGTCCAGTTTGCATATTTTTCCTCTGCAGAGGCCTCTAATGATCATTTACAGGTTATTACATAGGTTTCCTTCAGATTTCTTCCCTAAGTCCATCATCAAGCATCCATTTGAGGTTAATTGCTGGGTGTATTGCCTGTAGGTGTGAATGTGTGAACATGTTCTCCTGCACCCTGTGGACCTAAAATAATAATAATTTTAAAAAAAATGAAGACAAATGCATTCAGTTCAAATGTAATTCCAAACTATCCATCCATCAATCCATCCGTCTTCGATCCCGCTTTATCCTGTTCTTTTAACTGTTCTTTTAAATGGTCTGCAGTAAATTCTTACAAAAGTTGAAACCTTGTGTTTAAATAATAATCACATTACTTTAACAGTTTTCATCACTCTTTTATCTGACGTTCTTTCATTTTTCACTTGTGTCACTACATTTCTGTTCGAGGTTACTTCATCACTGCAGCTGACTTTTCTTTCTTTCTTTTTTTTTCTGTGGGAGAAAAGTCCAGGCAGCTGTAACTCTGGAGGGAGGGTTTCTGTTATGTCCAGGGAAACAAACTTTAGTGTTCTAAACTTATGCTATAGAAAATGTCTCATTTCCCACTCTTTGACACTGTTCCAAATATTACAGCCAAATTGGACCTCAACCAGGTTGAAGAAACATATGGAAGTAAGCAGCAACTTTCTGAGCTCTGAAACATTCCAGCTGCCGAGTCCTGCTGAAAGTATCCAGCGTTTCTTTCTTTCTAGGAGGAGAGAGAGAAGCGGCTTATTTTCAATACCCTCACTTCTAATCTCTTGTAAAGGTCATGACCTGAAAGCCCGGGATCAGGATCCATCCAATAACCCACCGAACCAAACTCAGCCGGATCATTGCCTTTATATCAACACAGGTATTTGGAGGAAGTAAAAGTAAAAACTCAACAGAAAAACAAACTGAAAAACCTCCTGGACCGCATAGTTGTGTTAATATGGAGACTTCTGAATCTGCAGCCAGGAGTCTTTGTCTATGGTACCATTGAATTCATTACATTATAGCCTTATGTATGCTTCATATTTCATGCATGATAATGACAGACAGATGATGTGTGAACTGAAAACAATCAATCAAACTTTATTTGTACCACACTTTTCATATTAAAAAAAAATCAAAGTGCTTCACAGTATATAATGATAATCCCAACATATTAACATCACAACTTGAAATATCACCAAAGCAAGCTGGAGAAGGGAAACTTATCAGATAAGTTGACTTTCGTTTAAACATCACATTTTAGACACTGTGAACACTCCGAAATAAAAAAAAGACAC
Source organism: Salarias fasciatus (assembly GCF_902148845.1). NCBI lineage: Eukaryota > Metazoa > Chordata > Actinopteri > Blenniiformes > Blenniidae > Salarias > Salarias fasciatus. The sequence continues at coordinate 14,373,644 of NC_043749.1, forward strand.
CATACGAAGGCAGCTTTCTTTGTGGATGTCTGAATCAATCTTAAGGGGCGTTAATGGACGCTTTGATAACTTTCAATCACTTCTGGCCTCCCAGACTTTATTCCAGGCTCACACGTCCACCCAGAGGCTTGCAGTTAGCAACCTTGAGAAGCTTCTGTAGCAAATTAATACCCGTTTGAAGTGGACTGCATGCACCACGACCTGCTCACACCGCACCGTGCTGAACCACCACCTCCAGGAGGAAGAGCTATGTGATGCAGCAGAATGCAACCTGTGGAATAAAGGAATAAAGTCCTGATTTTTCAGACTGCAGCCCAGACGTGACGTCCCAGCGGCGTGCTTTCCAACACCTCATGCAAACCCTGCAGGTATAAAAGCATTAACACGCTCGTGTGTGATTTCACGTGACGACAGAGGCTGAAAGAGAAGACGATCTTAAAGAGGAGACGCTCTTCCTTCCCGAGAGACAAAACGCCAAGCCTCTAAATCACCGGAGAAATCTTCAAGCTTAGATATGAATTTGTTTGGACATCTGGTGACCAGATTAATAACCTTCTCTCAAACTTGAACCAAAAATCATTTAAATTCGGAGATAAACCTGCAGAGCTCTCGGTGTGACGGTTCTTAAGGAGCTCGGGCATCAACACCAATTCACTGTGAAATCAGTGACTGGAAGATTATTGACCAACCCCAAAGGAATAAATGACTTGACACTTCCAGACTGAACATTACACAGTCTGATTAAATGACTTGTTGACTCTTTACATATGAATATGAGTGAGGACACCAGAGAGAGCCTCCACTCGGAATTCACATTAGTACAAACAGTTATGGCAATGAAATCATCTCCATCAGGCACAAAGCCGTGGGGCCAGATGGGTTCGGCTGTGATTTTTGCGATGTTTTGGCTCCGTGCGTTCACAGAATGGTAACGCTGTGCCTCAAACACTGTGTGAGGCGAATGTTTGTCTCATATTGAAAAAGGAAGGTTGGAGACAGACCCAGCCAGCCACACGCCGAGCGCCTTTTCTGTGTTCCTATTTGAAAAATGTACAAATAAAGTATCATTAAAAAAAGAAAAATCCTCCATTTGTGGAGATTGTTGCTTTCTACCTGACCTTTTATTATTTGCTGGATATTTAACGGTACTTGAGTTACCGTTCCAGATGATGGCTCCCAGCGAGTTTGCCGTCTCTGTATTTTAGGACAGTAGAGGCTTTGTTCTCCGTGGCTTTGCGTAGCGGACACTGAGGCTGTTTCAGAGCTAATTAAAAGTAAATATTTTAGAGATCCCGGAAAAAGCCTTCAATGGAATGAGTGGAATCTCTGTTTAATTTGGCTTCTGTTTTCTGCTGGAATCTGTGCAGACTATTAGGAGTCACAACAGAGCAACTTACAGTTTATATGTCAAATATTTCAGATTTTAAAGATTTCAGAATGAGATCTGACGGGATTTCTGCTAAGTAATGTTGCTCATCAACGGACGGTGCAGGAATCATTAACATACCTTTCATTCATCGGCCTCATGTTGCCCTGTGGCATGTGACTCTGCTGCAGCTGAATGACGGGTACCAAGCTCAGATCTCATTTACACATTCGCAAAATTTTCCTCTGAGGAATGCAAAGATAGAACAATCCCGCTCATCTACACCAACAGCTGTGGTTAAAATCGCCTCCCTCTCATCGTTTTCTCTCTTCTTTTTTTGTGCCCTGCCTTTCTAACTCCTCTCCTCTGTCTTCCTGTATTTTCACAGATGTGTCACTGCAGGACCGAGGCCCGGTGGCTCTCCTCTCCTGTTCTACCTCTGTTTGCATGGTGCCTGATGCCTCCGGTTCTAATTGTGCTTTTCTCCTTCATTTCCTGCTTTCCTGTTTATTTCCCTGCTGCTTCATGTTCCTCCTTTGCAAATGAACCATTGCTACAGTCAGAAAAAAACTAAATAACGAGTATTTGTCGTGCTGTGGAGCTTTACATGGAAGATGTGCAGGGTAAAATTACGACTGTGCGTTAAATGCCTTCCTATAGCACATGTGATGAATAGTCACGTAAAGGAGCCAGTGTAAGTTTTGGATATTGAAGGTCAGTTTTTTTATGATCTCCAGGCACAGATCTGTGAACCGTTCCACGCTGGGATCACAGTGTTTTCCTGGAGGAACAGGCAGTGACTCAGCGGACGGTGCTTGTGAGAAGGACTGATTGAACCGATTGTTTCATTGAGGACATTTCCGGTGAAACAACTTTCTCCTGACAAAATGGAGTCTGATAGCTTCTTGGAAAAGACGACAGGAGAAAAGGATAAGAACAACGTGAATGAAGGGATCACAAAGAAAGATCTGATCCTTTTTTTTTTTACTATTATCGCTGCATTGCTGTTTATACTTCAATTTTCACAGATTTATTCAGAGTGTTTCACATGATAAATCGACTGCCGTGGCCCATCCTGCCGGCGCCTCGCTGTCATAAATCCCCCGCTGCTCCGCCGTTTAAAATAATCTCAGCGCAATATTTCCTGACACATGTTGATAGAGTAGGAGCAGAGCAGCAGATTGGTCTCCGTTCTACACACGACAGCTCATATACCTGTTATTGCATGTCATCCTTTATATTAATGCCTCCCTAAGGACGGCAGCCGCACCGCTGCGAGTAATAAGATCAGCCCTGCCAAAGATACTTTTAATCATTGGCACTTTTTATATGACTGTGATATTAATGTAGTGACGACGGGATGATTTATCACCGCCAGACTTTTATACTGTCGTTGAGGTTGCAGCAGCAACTTTGAATCATGAATAAATTGCTTGTATCTGTTGATTTCAGCACTGAGCGGCTGTAGAGGAGACGTCCTCGTACTGCTGGACTCTTCGGGAAGCGTGGCCAACTACGAGTATTCGCACCTGCTGCTCTTCGCCGCCGAGCTGGTTCACCCGTTTCCGCTGGGCCGCGGCCGCGTCCGGGTGGGGCTCCTGCAGGTGGGCACCCGGCCTCACCTGGAGTTCGGCCTGGACGTGCACGACAACCAGGAGAGCCTGCAGAGAGCCATGCAGCACGTCAGCCAGCTGCAGGGCGACACCAACACCAAGGCGGCGCTCCGGCTGGCCCAGGACCTGCTGATCGACAGGCAGCGGGTCCCCAAGGTGCTGCTGTGGCTGACGGACGGGGTGCAGCCCGGAGACGTGGACCAGCCCATGTCCGAGCTGAAGGAGCAGGGCGTGTCCGTGCTGGCCGTGTCCACCGTGCACGCCAACTACAAGGTGTTGCAGCGCGCGGTGACGCCGCCTCTGGACTCCCACCTGTACTCTGTGGACATCGATAACATCAACATCATCACACACGACCTGCGGGAGGCCATCACCAGTATGTGTGTGTGTGTGTGTTTGAAATCTCAGCATCATTCACACTCGTTTGTATATTTTCTGATTGACTTTCCTCCCCCTTCACCCTTTTTTTTTTTTTTTTGGCAGAAATCATTTGTGCCGAGCAGCTGCAGGTGGTTCACCTGACTTCCCACAGTGCCGTGCTGCAGTGGCGTCCCGTTGTGGATGCGGGCAGTGGCTACTATGAGTTCTGGTACAAACCCGCGAGGACGGCCCACCCGGCGGCGAGACGCACTTTATCAGGCGACTCCAGGAGAGTAGAGCTCGACAAGCTGCAGCCTGAAACCGCCTACACAGCCTGGCTCCGTCCCGAGAGCAACCGGGGGCTCTTCAGCACGCTCTCCGTCAATTTCACCACGCTGCCAGGTGAGACGGGTTTCAGGGTATTTCTGTTTTTATTACACTTTTGGAATATACGGCCTGTGATTTAAGAAGGAAAAAATAGGGTGAAATAGTAAACAAGAGGTCGTTTTTCTATTACATAAAGCTCAGTCATCTTATTTCACATGTTTAGATTCCAGTATAATGAAAGCTATAAACCAGGACACTCTAATGAAGAGGCTTGTTGCTTTTCTTCTGTATAGACTGTAATCCCATTCAGGAGCCATTTCCTGCCTCAGCAAGGTCGCCTGCTAATTTACAGTTTGCAACAACGCAAACATTGATTCATACAACTGCATCGCTGTCAAAAGCGCTCTGGAGAAAAGAAGATTCCCAACTTTTCAATAACGAAGATACTAGAGAGCAGGAAAGCAGACCAGGAGACACGTCTCCACTCACACAGCTCAGATTCATGTCCTTTCTTGTTTTCTGCCTGTGTGGGTGTGTTTTTGTGGACTTCCTAAACCAAACTGAAGCATTGTCAAACCATCTGATGAATACTTCTGTAGCAGGGCAGTGGAGTGATTCATGGAAGGAAAAAAAAAAGAATTTTATGTACTGTTGTCCCCAGTGTTGTCTGATTATTGATCAGTTTACAAGAAGAATCGTATTGATTGAGGTTCTCTGATTAGAGGGTCTTGAATCATTTTAAAAGGCTAATGTAAGGTTCACAAGTTTTTTATTTTGTTCAAATGCATTTTTTTGCCCTCTTGTTTATTTCTTCATGTCTGAAGTTCAGCATTTTTTTGGGAAGTGACCAATATGAACCTTCACCTTCGCTATCGCTGTGGCTGCGTGTTATTGTAGGAGGCCGAATGCAGAATAAAACATAATTTGATGCTTTATGCACACTTTGATGAATGAAGTTGAAATTATAACTTGTTGAACCATTTTTTATTTTTATTTTTTTTAGTCTTTTGATTTTTACATCAAATATTTAAAGGTGCATTAAGGAGTTTGCACGTTTTCTGCAAAACAGCGGCCCCTGCAGGCCTTGAGCGTGACTGCAGCTTAGTGAAACACTCGTGCCTGTGGCTTGCGTCCATGTACGTGCACGGAAGAGGGGAACTCCTTCCTCGCTCTTTTAGTTGCGCTCGAGTAAAATTTAAGTTTCTTTTACCTGGTGGAGTCTGTGCTGGAGTTGTGGCAGTGCTAGAAGCCGGCCTTTTCTTACTTTCTTTCAATACTGCTCAGTTCTTACTCGCTAAGCATGTGGCGGAGTAATGGCAGACAAAATGAAAGCCAAGCAAGTCAGGCCAGCGGGAGCGTGCATTACGTCACATCTTCTCAAATTCTCCCCAAAAAAATGCTGGTGCCGGACCGGCACTGCAACTTTCAAGTGACAGTTTAGCGCTGTTAGAGGTACTTGTAATGAATATGTCAGGGCACATTGTACACATCATCACTGAATATTTGTAACATATTTATGGTGGAAAATAAGTATTTTTAAAATTGAAAAACTCCTTAAAGGTGCTGTAGGCAGGATTCGGCATCTCCGCGATTGATTGGCGATTTGAAACCCAGCACATCCAATCCTGTCCTATTTTCTCTGACATTATGCCCTTACGCAAGTTAAGCCCCTCCCACAAGAACATGCAACGAACACCCCTCGACCAATCATGGTTAGAGCCTCATGGGCTCTTCTGATTGGTCAAAGATACCTGGAGCTGTCGAGATTCCTTTTCAGCTCAGAACAGAGACAGATGGAAACGCTGCGCCCTCACGGTAGTGCAATTATGCTACACTTGTAAAGGATTATCAATGGATACTCTAACATTTAATCCAAAGAAAACACAGAAAAATTAGCATTGACTAGCAAAATCCTGCCTACAGCACCTTTAATGCACCTTTAATCATTTGAACATGCATTCAACTGAAACTTTGTTCGACGTTTATAAGGTTTGTTTTTTTTCTTTTAACAAATGAAGTATGGCCTCGTTTACTTTACTGCTTTTGAAAAAAGGTTTGAAACCAGTAAACTAATATGAATTTAATCTTCACTTTTATTTAAAAAGCTAAGATTTCATCCATTCTGACAAATCTAGACTTCGGTTGTATCTTATCTGCCAGTCACTGGAAAGTCTAAATCCTGCGCTCCCCTCAGACGTTCTGAGCCCGGCGGAGGTGACCGTCTCTGCCTCGGGCCCTCGTCAGGTCCGTGTGAGCTGGGGCCCCCTGCAGCCGGAGCGCGTCCAGAAGTACGTGGTGGAGTACGGCGCCATACCCAGCGGGGCCGTTGGCACCGTGACGCTACCCAACCGGCAAGCCTCCACCGTCCTGAGCGGCCTGGAGCCCGACGCCCAGTACCTGGTGACGGTCAGCGCGCTGCACGTGGACGGGAAGGAGAGAGCCATGTCTGTGAGGGCGTGCACGCTGGAAGGTAGGCCGTCTCTCTCTGCACGTGTCTTTTTTTCTTTACTGCCTTCCAGGTAATTCATCCGTGTCGGGTAAAAGCTCTGTGCTCTCGCCGTTTGTCTCTTCTTATTGAAAGCTGACATTTAGCAGTCGTCACTTTAGTGGATTGCTGTGAATCATTACCGCTGGTTGACGCAGGAGCATCTTCCCAGGCAGATTCAATTGTTCTCTCCAGTCCTCTTGTTTATTTATTTATTTTTTTCAGAAACAGCTCTACCTTCCCTGGCTGACCTTCAGTTGACTCCCGTCGAGCAGCAGGAGGTGGAGACGGAGGCGGAGGAGGTGCAGGTGACGTGGCGAGCCAGTCGGGATGAGGGTTTGAGGGGCTTCTGGGTCACCTGGGAGAGAGAAGCCTCCCACAGCGCCTCCTCAAACCCGTCCACATCCTCCGTCTACCTTCCTCCCAACGCGCGGTCAACGCGTCTCGCCCGCCTCGCACCCAGCAGTCGAGTGTGTGTGTCGCCCGTCTACAGCTCAGGACGCGGGGACGGCTTATGCTGCACTGCTAACTCTCTCAAAGGTTGACTGAGTTTGTTATCATGCAGCTGATTTATAAATGTCCATAAATACTCCCACAGGTTGCAAGTTGACTTCTCAAGCAGAAGTGTGATTTTACTCTTCTCTCTCTTCTTTGACAGAGGTTAGCCGGTGGGGGTAACGCCTGGAGACTGAAGAACGGGCAGCTGAAGCTATGAAAAGGGAGAAAACAAGCGTTGTAGCTGGTGGATGCACTTAAAACCTGAGAGGGACGGAGTCAAGCAGTCAAGTCAAAGTTAATCACCGTCCAAGGAAAGGTTTTGTGACGTAACTCGGTTCTTTTCCACAAAAATCCCAGACTTCTTCTCAGCAGCGTGTGATCACCACAGTGCCCTCAGGTTCAGTTCAAGTCTTTCCTGTGTGAACTGACCCAGGAGAACTTTTTTCTTCCCCTCTGTTTCATTATCAGAGGTCATCAATTGTGCGGACATTCACTGCATTGGTCTCTCCTCAAAGACTGGGAAGCACTCAGGAGTTTTATAGCTTGTTTCAGCACCGCAGCAGAAGAGTGGAGCAGGAAACCTCTGCAGGGGGAGAAGAGACCGATGCCTTTCACCGGCGGAGTGGAATGAGCGGGAGGGAACCTGGACAGGACTTTAAATCTGCAGGAGAATATTTTAGTCACTGCTTCTGAAACAAATATCCATGCTTTGAATTTAATGTAGGAATCATATTATAAAAGATAAATATCACTGGAGGTTTGTAGAAACAGACCCACATGTTGGTGCAGTGGCTTCATTCAGTCGCTTCATTAGAAGGTTGCTGCAAGCTTGTTGGTTCATATCAATGAAGCGTAAAAGGAATAAACACTCTGAAGACTCATAGTTATTGAGAATAGAGTGTTAGAACCCTCCACATCATTTGATTTCTGGAGCTTTCTCTGAACTGACTGTACTTTGGATGGGAATTTAGTTATCATGCAAGGGAAACATCTGCAGGCAAGACAAGCTGGAATAATGTTCACAATTCATGTTGTATATAAAATATTCTCATTAATAATTGCATACATTTTTCATTCAGTCTATTGCCTTCACAAATGCAACTTTTTTTTCCACCACAGCTCTTTCATGAGTGCTGATGAATGAATATGGAATAACTGCTTGAAGCTGAAGAAGCCTTGAATCCAAGTATCTCAAAGACTGCGCTGTCAGCTGCCTGAGAACTTTTTTTTTTCTTGCAAGCAATAAATACAGTGTGCATAGATGTATGAATATCACACTGCAGGCGTTCTCCGTCTATTAAACGGTTGCATCAGAAGAACATGCTGTAACCAGCCGTGTAACACTGATTCATCCTAATGACAGATGTGGGTGATTATTGCTATTTTCATTCATTTCTTAGAAGATAATTAAAGCCGTTCCACATGTTCTGATTGAGACTGAGTCAGGGAAGTTATTTGGTCTGACAAGTAAACTTCAGCCATTGCTCTCTGCAGCTGCCATGAATGCGTTCAAACAGGAGTCCCTGTCGCGTGCCGGTGGGATTCCTGTAAAGCACATAGTAACTTATTGTTTTATGTCATTGGCCTTTCCAGATAGATTTCATTTTGTCATGTTGTCTAATGTCTTGTGTTTAAGTATTTAAAGTTAATCAAGCTCAGCTTCCCAATATGCACTGAATATAATGTATTGAACTTACTTATGTTGTATTTTCCCGCTGAATTTGAATGTATCTGCTGAATTGTTTATACAGACAAAATTTATTAATATGTATTATAGACAGTACTTGAGCAATGTTAAGAAAGCACTTGAATAAAAGGAAAACAAAAGTCCTGCTCTTCTCACTGGTCTAGTATTTGGTTTCCTGAGGAGCCATCTAGTGGCTGCTGGCTGTCAGCAGACACTGTCAATGAAAAGCAAGACGCTGATCATTCATTTGATCGTGATTAGAGGAATATTAAAGAGGTCTGTATGTCGTACTTGAGCATTCATCAAATCAGTAATGAAGCAGCCTCCCAGTCATGAGCAGAGCAGAGGAGAACGGCTGATTGTAGATTTCAGATTTCTTGATCGTTTCAAATGTTAATATCAGGGTTATTGATCAATACTGGATATCTGCATATCCAGTATCATTCCCTGCTGTAATTCTCAGTATTGAGTAGTTATTTTTTTATTGCATCTGATTTTCCTGGTATTCCAGGTGTCCCTGCTCCCGGTGTGTTGGTTACTGATTGTGTAACCGCTGCGGTTTGTGAATGTAGAATAAGAGTAAGGCTGTGTGTCAGCTCCATTTATTGGCTTCAGGGCGACACAGAAAGGGAAATTGGCCCACAGGAGCTAGAATAGCATGTGCAAAAATACGGCCATATATCAGGGTAGATATAAGTCAAGGATTTCTCTTCAAATATTTGGAGGATTCATGATCACATCTGATACCATTTATCAGTTGAACCTGTACAGCAAGTTCAACTCAGTTTTCAATGACATTCGTACATATTTAGTGTGAAATTTAAACGATAAATATTTAGTGATTAAATGACTACAGTGAACAGCTCTAGTGTGCTAAAATAAAACACAAACTTCTGAGTTCTTCTGATGAAAGTACATCTACAAGCAAGGTCGCCTTTAAAAAAACATTGTGTTCCACTTCTTGGTGACAGCTTAAAGTTGCAAGGGAAGCACATTTCTAGGGAAGCTGATTACTCTCTTGTGTTTCATTAATGTGTTCCTGAAGCTCCCTCGGGCCCGGAACGTTGCAGAGCTTTGTGTCTTTCTGAGACTCCAACACTGATCACCTTCACCAGGACACAGAACAGACCAGTCAGTTTTTTACAGCGATCAACACGAGCTGGATCATCTCCCTCCACCGATCCCTGCAAAGATCAAGAGGAACCGAAGAATTTAGAACGATAATCAACCGTCTACTGTCCAACATGTTGGCAGCATGCTGGGAAAATCCACCTGAGCCGTGATCACCTGATTTCACTTCAAGATGAAGCTGGAGCTGACACTGAAACTTTTATTCAGTTAAAACTGTTTCCCAGTTGTTGTTTTTTGTTTTCAAACGATGGCGACCGACATGGAGCTGGACGACGCAGAGCTGGTGGGAATGGGACTGCGTGTCTCGGTGTCCCCTGCACAGACCGCCTTTTACATCATGCTGGTGATGCTGGGCATTCTGGGCAACGCCACCGTGGTCTGCGTCATCGGTAAGAGTGTGATCATGGACAGGGGAGGAGGCCGGAACTCGGACATCATCATCATCAACATGGCGCTGTCGAACCTGCTGGTGTCCGTGATGAGGAACACGCTGCTGATCATCTCTGACATGGGACTGGAGGTACGTCCCGCGACAAGCCACGGATTGGCTTTTTTTTTTTAACCTGCATGTCCATCTGCATCAATTCCTTCTCTTTTCCAGCTGTACTCGTCCAAAGAGTGGTGTCAGTTCCTCATGGGGATCTGGGTCTGGCTGCGGTCGGTCAACGTGTGGTCAACACTCTTCCTCAGTGCGTTCCATCTCCAGACCCTGAGGCGCGTGGCGCCCACCATGGGGACCATTAACAGGCCCCGGGGTCCTCCCAAGACCCTCCTGCTGAGTCTGGCCCTCATCTGGCTGCTCAACTACTTCTATTCCATTCCGGCCCACATATTTTCTACTAATGGAAACATGAACAGTACAGAGGTGAGAAGAACAACAGGGATCCAAAACAGGAATCTACAATTTTACGTGTTTGACACATTATTATGTGCAGTTCATATTTGGACATTATTTTACAAATTACTCTATCATCATTGAATTCACAAGGTCAAAAAGTTATTTGCACACAGATGTGGTTGAGTTGCGCAACTCAACACAGTGAATCATATATTTTAGAAAAAATTCTCATCCGATCCATTTCACTGCAGGCTTAAAGGCAATGCTACAACAATTTCAACAATCATGGGAAACTCACAACAAAACTAAGCAGATTTTATGTCTACAATGTTTAGCTGACTTTTTTTTTTTAGATTGAAAATGAACAAATATATTATGCCAAATGTGACAGTGCATGCAAAATGTTTTTAAGTAGCCTATTCGTGTGAAAAAGGTAACCAAATGTTTTTTGAGACTTTTTTGTTTTTAAAGAAGGTGAACAACTAAATAGTAACTTGAAGTTGGATTTATTTGCTTTTATTCAAAAAGATTTTGGTGCTCTGATTTGTCTTTTATATTGATTAAAACTTTACTGGTATTAAACTCTGCCTTCATAAAGCATCAAAATGCTGGAAATAGGAGACCGCGAGGCTGCAGAGGTGTGATGTGTTTGACTAAGTCAAAACCTGACATCTCTCTTTGGGAATAACACTTAGCTCTCTGAAGCGATCTGGTTTGAAAGAGCTGATTTCCTCCTCGTTCCACACTTCCTGTTTGTGTGTCTCTCATCAGACCTTGATGCTGGTGAGCAGCACCACGCGCCCCCTGCTGGGCTGTGTGTGGAACTTTCCCTCCAACCGCAGCGGCCTGGCCTACGCCACCACGTCCATGGTGATCCACGAGACCATCCCCATCATCCTGATGGCCATCACCAACCTGAGCTCCCTCTACACCCTGTACACCCACGGCAGGGTGCGGAGCTCAGTGCAGGACGCGCCTGTCATAAAGCGCGTGCCTGCCGAGAGGCGAGCGGCCAAGGTGAGAATCTGTGGATAAATCTGAGGTCAAGATACTCCAGAAACATTTTTCCTTCGACTCTCAGAGTGTAAACTTCACCTGCGTCCCAGGTCATCCTCGCTCTCATAATGCTCTTCATCGCGTCGTGGGGCACCAGCATCATCTCTGTCAACTACTTCAACTACAACCGAGGCACCTCGGCCGAGTTCCTGCTGGTCATCGCTCGCTTTGCCAACATCATCTTCATCGCCATGTCGCCCGCCGTCCTGGCCGTGGGTCACCGGCGGCTGCGCTCCTGCATCAGGGCCACGCTCATGCACTGACAGGGCCGGCTATGAAGCAGCTGATTCCATCGACTGTCCGTCCGCAGCCGTTCAAAGGTCCAGGGCCTAATGTGCATAAACTGTGTTAAACTGCATAAAAACCTTTTGTCTGAATGACGAGATCAGAGCAAAAACAGATTGTCATGAATTTATTTGATCTGACAGTTTGAGTTTAGATATTGAAGGAGGCCGTGTGATTTTTCTGCAATTGAATGAAAACGGTGAGTAAAATATAAAATATTTCAAAAATATTAGTTTAAATGTTACAAAACGTGTTGATTAGATGTAAAAGCATACGGCCAAAATCTCTTTTATAAGTAAGTCAAGCATGCTTTTCTCCACAAAGCATTATAATAAAAGAAATTCAGTGAAATAAATGTCAGACACGAGTGTGAACGCTGCAGTTTGACACATTTGAGGTTTTTAAAGAGAATCAAATGAAAACTCAGATGTGTAAGTCACTGAATTCACATTTTTAATACCTTATCACATATTTCACTCAGTTTCCTTTTGTTTGTGCTACATTTCTGGATTAATTAACTTAACAAAGATCGTGCTTCATTGAATTATTGGAAACTTATCTATTAGAAAAATGTATATATCAGCATCTACAAACAGGTTCCATAAATGCAAACAGGACAAGCAAGATATGGAAAATTAAAGATTACTACATTACTATTCAGATATAGAAGAACCAGAACAACAAAGAACATTGGTCATTAAAAAAAAAGTAATAAACTAAATTATCTGCTTGATTGCTTTAATTATTTTTGAAAATCCAATGTGGTCTGTGGGATTTGGAAGAAAAGCTTTGTTTAAAAAAAAGAAAAAGAAACAAAACATCTGAATTATAAAGATATAAAGTCATAATAATACTTTACAAACAGGGAGGTGAATATTCTGCGCTGGTTTTCCATTCAGAAGGTTGGTGGATCTCTTCGGTCTTATTTCCAAGGTGTACATTTAAAGTCACTGTTTCCTTCCGTCATTTCTTCACTTTAACTTTTCCTTTCATCTCTTTCTGAACAACAAAAACTGGCTCCTTTCCCTTCTTTGGAGATTTCCTCCTCACCCCTCTGTCCTCGCCGTGACCTTTAAAAACCTTTGTCCATCCGAGTATCATACTGGTGATTTTCCTCCTCAGCTTGCCGTGTCCGAGCGCCACCACCATGGGACTGAACCCCACGAACAGCGAGGCTGAGAAATGAGCCACGGTGAGCAGCCCCTCGGCGTGATGCCCGCCGTCGTGGTTGTAATACGTCACGGCGGCGACCTGCAGGGCCCAGCAGACCACGAACAGCGACACCAGCGACATGATGACGTGCGCCGCCTTGCGTTCGCTCGACACGTGTTTGTCCAGCTCCCCGCCGGCTCCGCCCGACTCCCCTCCGGACGTCACCGCCCGGATGTGCTTGGCCAGCGCGTGCAGCGTGGCCAGGTTGGTGAAGACCATCAGCACCAGGGGCAGCACCTCGTTGAGCGCCAGCGAGCTGGAGGCGAAGGCCGAGCCCTGCTGCTCGGAGGGGAACTCCCAGATGCAGCCGAGCAGCGGCCGGGTGGTGCAGCTGATCACCATCAGCTCCACCGTGGCGTTGCCGTGGACGTGGGTGCTGTACACCAGCGCCGGGACGGAGAAGGCCAGGTTGGCCCCCCACACCACCCCGAGGACGATCCACACCCGCCGCCGCTCCCTCTGCAGCGCCAGCGGGCCGAAGTTGACGTGCTGCCGCCGGAGGGTGGTGCAGTGGAAAACGCTGAGCGCCAGGGTCACCCAGCAGCCCACGGCTCGCCACCACACCCACAGCAGCATGAAGACCCTGCACCAGCCCGGGGACAGGGACACGTCCAGGCCCAGGTCCGACACGAAGATGGGGACGGTGCGGAACAGCGAAGTCAGCAGGTTGGCTAAAGACAGATGCACCAGGATGGTGTCGGACGGGGCCAGTCTCCGAGACGGGCTCTTGATGGCCGACTGAAACACCTGAGAGCGGAAACCAGACGCAGCCACGTCAGTCCGGACCCACACAATAAGTTCACTTCGTTCAAATGTGTGTTTTCTCACCACATGGATGACCAAGATGTTTCCCAGAATGCCAGAAAATACCAGGAGCCCAAACAAAATGGCGTCTACGGTGAGGACCTCTGACATGGCATCATCCTCTCCGAGGCCAAATGGTGACAGACATGAATGTGATGGTGATACATCCTCCGCTGCCCCCGGTTCTCTTCACGGCCTCTCATATACGCTCTCCGGATAAACAAACGCATTCCTCACACATGAACACGTCCGTGCTCGTCCAGGCCCAAACGTCAAAACAAATCATGCTGATGGGTCAAATCGCTGCGGCGGGCATTTTCCACCTTTCCATCCCGGACCGGCACTTGCCGTCTCCTGACCTGATCGAGAACCATTTCAACAGGCGTCAGTCACTTTTCATCACATCAGAACTGCGGGTTGGGATGGACCAGTGATAAACCAGTTTCACTGTCTTTTTTAAAAGTTGAGTTCACTTTAATCTTCCTCTAATAGGCGCTGCAAAATAATAATACCTTGTGTTAAGTGTATGTCCAAGTGATCCCGTGTTAGGAAACCCTGGAGCAAAGTAAGCCAGTCCTAATGACTCAGCATTGTATATCAGTGTAGTCAGATGTTTCTACCGTCCCTTGATACTAATTATTTACTGGGCTGCCAGGTTTTCCTCCTGGAACCAAACAATTATTTCTTTGAATCGTCTCACCTGAGCACGGCCTAATTGAAGGTGCAGGTTAGTGAAGCCTCATGATCACAAATCAGCAATAAAGTATTTTCTGCTGTGTCTGGTGTTATTTATCTCTGGCTTTCTTCATTTGAGACGTGCGTATAAAGAAACTCAAACTCTTCTTTTAACATTTTATAGTAAAAGATACTTTTTCTTTTACTTTTTGATGAATCTAAACTGTCTTCTTGCTTTAGAATTCCTCATTTTTAATGTTGCAATGCTACAATAAATCGGAATGAGCGCAGTACAAACAATAACATCTAGGATTAATTGGACACTTTGGCAAAAGTAATCCATTATTCATTATTTGTGATGTTACACTGGCCATTTCTGCAGCTTGCAGTTAAATCATTCAACTGATCAAAACTTCTCAAAGACATGTTCGCATGCACAGGAGGTGAAGGTCACAGTACTGTTGCCTCACATGTATAACGTCCCTTTGCCTTTTCTTTTCTTTCACTGGAGTTAGTTGCATGCTGTCTGGGTAGAACCACAGGTATTTCTTTTCGTCCTTCCTCAGTCTTGTGCTTGAGGTTAACTGAATTGCAGTTATTTATGCGATTATGTTTGGTTGCCTGTCTCGGTGTGTTTGCTCTGTGGTGAACTGGTGACCCATTCGGGGTGTTTTCATTTACAGTCAGCTGGGATCAGCTCCAGCTCCACCCACACATTTCTGAATTCGATTAAGAGGTGTCCCTACAGAGGCGAGGCCGCAAGGAATCAAACCATGCTGCTGTATTACACGGGACAACAGTATATCATACATAAACATGAGAATAAATGCTTTGAAAATATTCCTTTTCTTTTGCTCTGCTGCTTTATGCAGATTTGAGTGAAATACAAACATGAAAATGCTAATATATACAAGATAAAATCTTCTGCTGAATAAAACGTTGTGATAATTGTTGTATTGATCATTTTTAAACCTCAAAAGGTTAAAAAAAACACAGTAGATACTGATTTTACAGCAGTTTGGTTTCTTGCATAAGAGGAAAATATGTCAAAGCTGCTCAGTAAAGTGAAGACGTTAGAGCAGATGTGTGAGAACTAAAAATCCTCCTCTGCAGCTGGATTTCTTAAATCTCTCCGCCAGGACATGTTCCAATGTTTCTGTTTTCACTGACAGACACCTGAACCTCTGTGTGGGGCGATGGTGACTCACGAACCGACCGCTGGTGACTACAAATATTTTGCGCACGCACCCACGCTCCCAAGCACTCCGAGGCGCGCGCTCCCCCACGTGCACTCTCACACAGCGGGCATCAAAGCGTCTACGTGAAGCCAGACAGGAAGAAGAAAGCCCATCTGATGGCGAGATAGCCGGGTGGCATCCAGATCAGTAAGTACTTCTAATGAATCCGGGTGTGTCTGGAGCTGCTGGAGTTTACTGTCATCGCGCGCCAGGCTTTATTTGACTTTATTTTGCATGTCTGTACTGCGCAAGGTCACAGTCGAATCTCCGGGATGGCCGCTTGATCGGGCTTTAATGTCATTTCTGCCGCAGACGTCGACCCACATGGACGTTCGGGGTTTGGTCGTGTTCGCCGGAGCGGAGCTGATCTGATGGCAGACGGCAGCGCGCCGTGCGCCATCGCCCATCTGATCCACTGTGAGAGCGAATAGCTCGAGGGAGGAGGACGTGAGATGAAAAGCCAAAACCGACCATCACTGCTGGCCTTGTCGGCTCTCCTGCTCTGCGCGCTACGGCAGGCCGCCGGGTCTCATCGCAGCAGCTCCGCATCCTCCTCAGAGGTGACAGGCAGGAGCGGCGCGCGGACGGCCCAGGACTGGCTCACACACACTGACAGCGGCTCGGATGGCAATCGCAGCCACGAGCACGTGGGGAGCTTCAACACGTCCACTGTGACCCCTGGACGGGCTTACAGGGCGCCCGGCTGGAGCCCGGAGGAGGCGGTGTCCCCGGTGTGCGCCTACCGGATGATCGAGGGGGGCATCGGGGGGCAGCTGTGTTTTCGAAACACGCTCATTGGGTACAAATGTCGCAAAGGGGAGTGCAGGACAGCGGTGTCGGCGGGCAGTCTGGTGGCGAACATCCTCGTCAACGGCAGCGTGCTGCTGCAGTGGACCGGGCAGGACGCGAAGGCCAAGCAAAGCGCGGCCGGAGCGAACGCAACCCGGGACGACAGTCCGCCGACTGACTCTGCTTTCGGCGGCCGCCGCCACAGGCGCGGGGGCTACGAGCTGAGCTGCTGGTGGAACGGGAGCTACACTCAGTTCGAGTGCGCCGGTGTCCATCTTGGATCGGGCTGCACGGACTTTCTCCTGGTCGAGCTGCACGAAAACATCCCGTACCGCCTCTGCCTGCGCCCCCTGGCGAGGAGCGCGGCCGCGCGGCGGGACTGCGTGGAGTTCACGCTGCCGCCGTCAGGGATGCAGGACATCGTGATCGCCATGACAACGGTGGGCGGGGCCATCTGCGTGATGCTGGTCATCATCTGTCTGCTGGTGGCGTACATCACAGAGAACATCATGAGCCCCTCAACGCAGCACACTTACTCCTACCGCACTCACTCCCGGCACTGATGCACTGTAAAGAGCATAAAAGGAAAAAAAAAGAAAATCACATTTAACATCATCTGCACATGAAATCATGGTAAGCCATCCATTAACAGATCTTTTACTGAAGCACAATCTACTGTGGCTCTGCAAATAACACGCCTTGTCGACCTCTGCGAGGATGCACTAAACCAAACCTACTAATAAACCACGTTTAATAAATACAGCAGTTCACTGTTAGGTTTTGTTGACCCCTCTATCAGTCTGAAAGCAGACTGTTTATACAGCAATATAAATAATGAAATGGCTCTCGGTACATCAGACACAGCAGTTTTGCCTCCTGTCCAGCCTGTGAACGTGTACTTATTGAGAAACTGGGAAAGAAAATTGTATTGACACAGTTTTCCATTTAACTGACTCATCCCACCTTTAGTTTTGCTTTTGGGTTCCAGTACGCTGTGTGTAGCTTTTTTGTGAAAGGCAATACAATGTGGTGTACAATCTCCAAATACTGTTTCATAAATCTTGAGTTAGAATGCCTGTCTGTGCTGCTACCAGTCAATAAAGTACCACAAGGTCATTTTTAATACCACACCTGTCTTTATTTGTCACTTTGTGTCTATTTTTTGTACATGTGCTGACAATCTAGAAATGTATCAAGATCAAATATACGAAAAATATATAAGCTCTGGTAAATTGCATAAATCATGCAAATTGATTGATTTTCTCATCCGTTTTCTGTGTGTATTAGAAAGAATAAGCATGATTATTTTTTTCAATTACGTAATTTCTTTTTCTCATGTTTCAAGAAATTATCCACAACAAATTCTGAAAAAATATTTCTAAAATATCTCAATAACAGTTAAATCACGGCCTCTAGTGTTTTGATATAAATTTTTGTACTCAAGCCATTTATAAGTCTGCATCTCCAACCCTGCTTCACTGCTTGGAGCCAGGGCCGGGTCTAGCCAGGCATGTATGAGGGGGCAGCCACAAATGTTGAGGGGGCATTGTGCTCCAGCACCTTTTACCATGTCTAACTGACAAATTCACCCACTAGGATGCGGGTACACTGAGCAAGTACCTTGTAAAGTTGTGTCGTCTCAAATGCTTGGCATTTGTTTTATTGTAGTTATTGTTGTTAGACTAGGGCTGGGCAATATGGCTTCAAATCAATATCACGATATATTGAACACCTCACCTTGATAGCGATAAATGGACGATAATTCCGATAATTCTGGATATTATTAGTACTATTTTATTCATATCATTAATTTTCAACTTGTGAAAAGTAGGAAATAACTGACATCTCTTTAAAAAAAACTTTGCATTGCAGTTTAAAAAAACAGGCAAGTTCCATAAATTCAGAAATAAATAACTTACATCTAACCCTCTCCCGTTCTTCATCAATACAGTGCAGCGTAAGGGTCATTTCATAGTCAACGCAAAGGCATGCAAACACCAACGCACCACATGTAAGCTTCCCTGTTTTTTGTGCTATGCACTGTTCATATTCATAATTTAACAACATGTTAATTATTATTTGCTTTAAAAATGTAAATTACTTAACGGAGGCGAGAAACATGACACGAGAAACAGCTTGATATATTTTATATTTGAGGGGGCAAGCAAGACATTAAGACATTCAGAAGTGGAGCGGAGGAGAGAGGCATAAGATAATAAAAATATATTAAATATAATATACTTTGGGGGATTTAGTTTGAGGGGGCACAACATTTATTTGAGGGGGCCAGGCCCCCTCTTGCCCCTGCATAGACCCGGCCCTGCTTGGAGCACAGCCGATTCAGGTAAACACAAGCTTTGCATATGCCACAACATTTATTTGAATAAATATTGTGTCAAAACATAAAGACAGAAGCATTTTTTGTTTATGAAATCCACACCTATTCATCTTCAAAGAGTTCCATGATTTGTGAAACAACATTGTCTAAATATTACATAATGATAACTATTCATTTTGGAATACTCTATTGACTAAAGGTGCATAGAGCCCATGTAATCACATTAGGGTTCATTCACAACATGATGACTCACAGACTGCTTGGCACATACAGCAGCTGCAATCAGGAATTGATGTCACTTCCGAAAAGAGCTACAAGGAAAATTAACCATATCATTACCCTTGTTCTTCCTTGCTT
The DNA here is from genome assembly GCF_902148845.1 of Salarias fasciatus. Taxonomy (NCBI): domain Eukaryota; kingdom Metazoa; phylum Chordata; class Actinopteri; order Blenniiformes; family Blenniidae; genus Salarias; species Salarias fasciatus. The sequence continues at coordinate 14,392,703 of NC_043749.1, forward strand.
GTGAGTATGAATAAGCATCAAGCAATAATATCTGAAAGAGAAAAATCAGATACGGCAAGCTATTATTTGTTTAAAAAAAGTCTCAAAAGGTGTGGGCAGAGAAGATTTTACGTAAAACGACAATGAATTCAAGGTGGAAAAGAATGGGCAGATTCAGTTGTGACTATCGTTTCATAATGACATTTGCACTGTCAAGCCTTTCTCTGTTTATATATATCTTTATTGTATTTTTCTACTCTATTTTAGCCTAGTCTAGTTCATATCTTGGGAAGATTATGAAGTTAGATTTCAGGGAATTCCCTTTTTATCACTCAAGGTTTTACTTGTTTGACAGGTTTGTATTATTGTAATCACACGAGTATTGCTGCTTAAAAAAACACCAGAAGAGTTTGGATTTCCTCTTCATGACAAGCGAAAATGTTTATTTACGTCAAGTTTACGTCGCTGCATTTTTTGTGCATGACGTCAGAGAAGCCCCGCCCCCACGTGACATCACCTCATAAAGCCGTAGCGGACTGGTCTCCGCCATTTTAGCTTCCTGCTTCAAATCGGGGCCACCACACAGTGTTTGTCGTCGAAACGCGTCGAAGCTGAACGCGAATCAGTGTCTTTCTCCTTCATTGCTCTCATACGGAGCCCAGCAGCCAGTTCGCATTAGGTCCTGCTCGCTCGTGCCGTTTAGTTTCAGCCGGAGAGTCGCGATGCCGAGCCACCCGCTGCGCGTGGCGGTTGTGTGCTCGAGCAACCAGAACCGCAGTATGGAAGCGCACAATTTCCTCAGGTAAAGACGAAGAAATGAAGAGCCAGAACTCACAGAGTGAACCAAGTCCGTGGGCTGTCGGGCTGTTTTCCCCAGCAGTGCCGGGTCGTGTCGGCACTGACAGCGAGAGCGTCAGTCCGCCGGGCCTCGCGCTCTTTAACAATGGAACCACATTTCCTGGACTCTGCATCGATTGTTTTTTTCTTTTTTTTAAAACAAACTGTCTCTCCATGTTTCTGGTTGACGATAGTTTACAGCACTTCTCCACACAGATTTGGGTTTCAGATTTAGGAATTTCAAATCAAGGCCCAAGTTTTCGGGTAGTTTTTTTTTTTTTTTTATATATACCCACACATGTCGACAGGAGCGCCCCCTGTTGGAGAAAGGAGGAAGTGTAGCTTAGCTCCCATCTGTCACCTTATTTAACATTACAGACTCTGACACAGCTGGACAACAAACAGGCCTGACAGCAGCTGAACTCCGCTGGAATACATAACATAATATTAATCTTTCCTGATTTTTTTTGGTAACGATTTGGACAATCTTAGACAGAAATCCAGGACTGACTGAATCTGACATTTCAGCATAATCTTAAAATTCAGCACATGAATTTTAGGCATAATTTGTAGCCCTGTTAACAGAGAGGTTTTCTCTGATTAGACTGCACTGTTCTGGTATGTATTGAATGTTCTTGTGGAAATCTTTGCATAATCACTTCTTTTGTTCTTCCCTCTTTGCAGCAAACGTGGATTTGATGTGCGCTCATTTGGCACGGGCTCTCATGTGAAGCTACCCGGCCCTGCCCCGGATAAACCAAATGTGTATGACTTCAAAACAACATATGAACAGATGTACAACGATTTGGTCCGCAAGGACAAGGAACTGTATCCCCTGCTCACACTCTTTTCTTTTTTTACACACACATTTCCTCGGCAGTTAAGCATCACGGGCCACGTGTGCGTTTGTGTTGATCAGATGTCGGTGTGCGCTCCTGTAAGTGTATGAGGCTGGAACAACACAAAACATGGGACAGTAATGTGTAAACGACTAGCAGAGACCTACAAAATAGTGACAGATACATGCTTCATTATTAAGGCTTTAACTTGGGTGGTGATGAAAATACTGGATAATGCAACAGGTGAGCTACAGTAACTGGAACCTGGAGAAGGTCATCCCCTTTATTTTCACCTGAGACCACCAGATTGAATTTGAAAAAAAAATCTATAGTGGGGGGGCATCAACTTTAAATATTACCTTGTTTTTATAGCAGTCTTAATTTGACAGTTTAGGACTTAGAAAGTGACGGGGACATTTGTTTTATTATTGAGAAAATTAGGCGTCTTATCTGTGAATGTTGTCACACTAGTTATAGAAAAGGGTTTTCAGAACTCCCAATTAATTTAGAACGGAGCCTAAGTGTCACAAATACTAACTTCTTAAAGATTTTGCACTCAAAGTAAGGTAAGTTTATAATTTAGTTATAGGTCTTATCCTGTTTTTGATTCGTAAAACCAAAATCTGACACATAAGCTTAAAAAAAAATAGCGAAATTAAGTCATTAAAATATGTTGGTTGTAATTTAATTATTCATGCGTAAATAGTGTATTTTACTCTGTATTCATGTATATCAACATTGCACAAAGAAATTGCATGACTTCATGTTAAATGAGATTATGGATGAATTAGTTATGAAGTTATTTGATAAAGTTCTATGCCTGAAGGTAAGACAAGTATTTCAGTAAGTCTCACTTGCTGTTAACCTGTTGCTATAAAAACAATATTAATGCTGTAGCTTTACCAGCCCATGGTTCGCTCCCCTTCTCATATGCTGCATATCAAAGCTGGCATTTAAAGCCCCCATTATCTGGAAAAAGGTAAACCTGCTGTTTTCTATGAAACATCGGCTTCACGTGGTTTGTGTTGCACCTGTAACGCTCATGAGGCCTGCTGCTGTACGCTGGTCATGGAATTTTGTCAGTGGGGCAGCGTTTTTAACAAAGAAATGTTGAATAAAGTTAAAACAAAGACAAAGCCATTGTCAGAATGCCTGGTTTAGTATTAAACCTTTGCTGGATGACGAAGTGCTGTCTGAGGCTACAGTCATTCTACCAACGGGTCTGACGACTCAACAATACGCATGTTCGGCCTCTAGAGGGCGCTGTGGTTCTTTCACACGCAGCCCTGCTCTCTGCTGGTGTGTTCAGTGTGTTGTGCTGCCTCGGCTCCTGCTGTGCTCCTTGACCTCCCGTCACTCAGATACACACAGAACGGCATCCTGCACATGCTGGACCGCAACAAGCGCATCAAAACGAAGCCCGAGCGCTTCCAGGACTGCAAGGAGAAGTTCGACCTGGTCATCACCTGCGAAGAGAGGGTCTACGACCAAGTGCTGGAAGGTGAAGGCTCTCTGAAAGCATCCTGTTTGGCTTTGAAATCACTCTGCTTGAATGCTTCCTTTAACACGAGTGTGTGTGTGTGTGTGTGTCATCCTGCTTGTCTTCCCAGATTTAAGTTCCAGAGAGCAGGAGACTCTGCAGCCTGTCCACGTAATCAATGTGGACATTCAGGACAACCACGAGGAAGCCACGCTGGGCGCCTTCCTCATCTGCGAGCTCTGTCAGTGTGTGAGTGTCTCCCATCAATCACTTTCAAAGGGCGGATTTAGGGAGTTGTGTAGTTTACTACTAAATGAACATGATAAAGATGTGTTTTCGTGTGTTTCCCCTCCAGATTCAGCATAGCGACGACATGGAAAACGAGATGGACGAGCTGCTACAAGAGTTCGAGGAGAAGAGCAAGAGATGTTTCCTCCACACCGTCTGCTTCTACTGACGGCAGAGAAATCCGCAATAATCACAGACCGGGGTCTCAAGCAATCACAAAAAAGCAAATGGAGTTGCACACTTCATGCAGTCATCTTCAACACAGTGCGCACACACACACACACACACACACACACACACACACACACACACACACACACACACGCTGTGTGAATGCACTGCTACACACACAAACGGCTTTAGATCAACATCTACCAGGTGGCTGGCGTTGGATACGCTGAAGGGTTTCTCCTCCGTGCGGAAGACGGGCCTGCTGCTCTCGCGCTGCCTTTTGCACCTTCAGGTCAAGGTCAGGCCAAGGTCGTCCTCCAACCCCAGCCCAGTGAAATCAGCCACCCACGTCTCCTCAGGGAGAGCCATGACCCCCGCAGCGACCCGTCAAGCCCTTAATCTGTTCTTCACATATTTATAGTGAATTATCTCTTCAGTTGATATATTGTTGTTCATTTCAGAATCACATGTCGGATGATTCTCGACTTAAGGACAGTGTCAATGTTTTTACACACGGGAGGAGAGTAGATTTATTTGAGCTGAATGCGTTTTTGTTGTGCGACTGTTTGTGTTGTAGACGAGTTGGGATTAAGTTAAAGAGAGTGGCCTGATGACAAATAACCAAATGTAGATCCCTCAGAGGCTCTCCTCCTCTGTGTTTTCATTATTGTGTTCATTTATATTTAAACTATGATTTGCTGTTCTTCAGGGCTTAGTTTATTTTATTTCTTTTGTAAATGAAAGAATTGAAGCATTGTAATTAATTATTTACAAACCGCGAGCTCAGCTCCGAGTGCCTGATTTTTCTGTATGTATATTTGAATCTACTAAAGACTAAAACATCTCATGGCTCTTTGTCCTATTTGTGCTGTTCAGACTCTTGTAGTAATGAAATGTTATTTTAAACAGTAGATGTCTTTTTTGCATAAATGCATTCTTTTTTCCTACTTTTTGATACCCTGAACTTTCAGTAACTACTGCTGAGAGAACTTTGTTCTTTTACTTGAGTATTTTTCAACAACGGCACTTTCAAGTTGTTTAAAGTAGTGGCAGCTCTCTCTGTCGTTAGTGATGAAAGCTTGTTTTCAACAACTGAGGCTTTTTGAAATAGAAGACTGAAGGCTGTAAAAAAACACTGCCTACGCAGTGACTAATACAAAATACCAAAAAAATACTTTGATGATTATTTTCTCCAGTCTCAGTAGCATGCCTTCAGCTGAGTTCGCCTGTATGGAATATAAATAGATACCATGGCAGCAGGATTAATCTTTTTTTTTTCCTAAATAATCCCATTGGCTAGTATTAAAGGTATCAGGGTATAGAGAAAGTACATTACGTGGTATTTATTATGTGGCTTAAGTTAAAATGCTTATAAAATAAACTTCTGCATTTTTAATGTTTCATTGAGTTTCGAGCAGTTCGGCCTGATATGAAGGCATGATGTGTTAAATCTGTGTAAATGTACCCTTCTAATCACCACGTTGAAAACCTTGGTGTTTTTTAATCCTCTGTGTCAGTTCTAAGCCAAGAAAGATCACAGTATTCATCCATGAACCTTAAAACTCACCAGCTTGTCTCGATAAGTTTTCCATGTGTGATTCTGGATGATGATGATGATGAATCGTCCTCCTTGGTTCTCTCACCTCTCTGGAGCCATCAGGCCCATCATGCTGTTCCATTTGTTGGAGACGGGTTCATCTTAAGACTCCTGTGGAAACTTCTCTGCTCATCCTGTCCTGACCCAGCAGACTGATATCCTAACAGCATCAGGATCGTCTGTTTTTTTTTTTTTGTTTGTTTTGGATGAAAGGAGTTTGACCTTTAGCTTTAAAGAAATGGAGAGAAAACCGACTCAAGGGGGAATAAGAAGAAAAATCAGAATCCTTTTATCTTTTAGTGTACATTTATTAAGGGAAGGCTATAGAAATATCTTTTTTTTAGTGTTCTTTTCTTTTTAACTAATACAATTCTCAATATTTTATATATATATATATAAAAAAAATTGTTATGATCCATATTATACCAAAAACTGAGATCTAAGCTTAATTTTTAATTAAGGCCATCCTACAACTAGAAAGTCTAATTTCATCTTTTCCCTACAGAAGTTGGTTAATATTGCAAATATTCATCAGAACAGCATTCATATGGGGCCGCACCTTCAATACACACTGAGAAGGACCACGCTCCTGCTGAAATCCACACAATGAGCAGTTTTTGACACTTGAATTATGAAAATGATTGAACCCAACAGTGGCTGTGTGTGCTGTTTTCTGATACTTGTATTCAATGAAAAAGTCAATGTTACGACAGGGGAAGTCATTCTGTGTGTTTAGTGTAGTCGGAATGTGCCTGATGCAGAGGCAGAGGTGAAGAGCAGGCTTCAGGTGTCTGGAAAGGTCAACATTATACCGTTCACATGCTCCCCAGTGGACTTGTGAAGGTACCGAAGCCCGAGAAAGACCACATGCAGTTTGTCTCCTTCCCAATAATCACAGCTGAAGAGAGGACAAAGGTTAATTCAACAGTTACCAGGTCTAAATATATTCAGAGTGAAAAATGTAAAACTTTTACATGATCATTAAGTTAAATTCCTGTTCCTTTTATGACTCGCCATAGTTCTCATGTGCTTCTGACGTTTCTTAAAATTTGCTTTGTAATTTAATGAAGCAGAGTTGAAGAGGTCACCATTATAATCTCCCTTTAATCAGGACTAATTGCTGGATGAGTGAAGTGTGTGTGACTGTACATCAATGAGCATGAAAGCATCAAATAACCTGACAGGAAGCCCCATCATGCATCTTTCCCCAAACCAAGCACAAGACCTGACCATCAGAAGCTTCCTCCAGTTGGACTAACTGCGAGTTGGAACCGTGGACCACAGCGTTCCCCCGTCTACTCTTTATATTAATTTATAATAAGTATCCGATCTCTCCATCAGTGTATTATTAGTGTGTTCCAAGGTTAGTGCAATACATGCAATTCCAGTGATTTTCCATCGCTGTCTGCACCAATACGTTTGGTCCCTCTCCAACTGTACCACAGAATGATTAAAATTTACTTTTCTTTTTTTTATGAAAACACGACTCCATTTAATCCTTTCAAAGACACTCCACGTCGAACAACATTTATATATATATATAGTGTGATTACAGATTCAGTGTTTTGTTTCCTAGTAAATTACACCTTTACATTGTACAGTTATTCAATTGTTTCAGGCATCATTTGTGGTTTGAAAAGGTAATTTGTTATCCTCATCTTCTGGGACTGAGACAGTCCAGCAGGCATTTAGACTTAATCTGACAAGACTAGCTGAAGGGGCAGGACTCTAATCGATGCCCCCACTGGATAAATCAACCCTTCAAACTGGAGTTCCCTCTTTTGGAGGAGAAGATCCAGGCTTGTCTTCATTTGCCGTCTTCCCGTCTGAGCTCTCTGCTGCTGCCACAGCCTCTTCTTTGCCGCAGTCTTTTTCAGGAAGGATGGCACTTTTGTCCTCCACTAATTTACCGCTGTCTGACGGAGGCGGCACATCCTCCCCTTCTGGTTTCGTAGCGACCTGGAGAGCTGGAGCGATCACCTCCTGAGCCTGTGGTGCTTCGCTGAGGGGCAGATTAAAGCCCATTTTTCCAGCGCTGCCACTTCCACCAGGCGGCGGAGGCGTGAGGCTCTTGGCCTCGTCCTCCTCTCCGTGCAGCCAGTCCATCTTCTGAAGGTGCTGCTTGATGGCGTCGTCAACCCGAGCGTCGATCATGGCCTCCGTCAGGACGCCGTCTTCAGAGGAATATGCTGCCGCCTTCAAGGAGAGATTACACGGTTAAGCATACGTTCATGTTCTCAGCCATGTTCTGTTAAAAAAGAAAAAACTGCACATACCTGCCAGGCCACACCCAACTTGGAGATCTCTCGTCCCGACATGCCGTCTGTCCGCTTGGCTATTTCTGAGCACTTTTTGCCATAGTCGAACTGAGCGAGCTTCATCCTCCTGCAGCAATCCACACAAAACAATCAGGCTCATGAGAGGGGAACAAAACTCAGTTCAAAAAGTGTGACTTATTACTTCTGAAGTTCATATAATTAATGATCACAGTTAGGGTTAGCGCTGCATACACTGTGTTTCTATCCATTTGTTCGCTCAGAATTCCAAGAAAGAAGACTGGACACTTGTGCTGCCATGTGTTCCCAGGGTGCAGTGGGGTTTGGATGTGCGCTCTGACTCTGTGCTGCAGCGCGGCGATCATACTCACTGCCTCCCTCCTGTGGCCGGCTCCAACACATATCGGTCAAAGTACAAGCGCACCAGCCGCTCCCGCTCCTCAGGACCCGGCAAGGCAAAATTCACTATTTCGTCAATACGGTCATTTATGGCCCAGTCGAACTGCTCCGGCTGATTACTGGCCAACACCAGCATAAACCTGCAGAATCACGACAAAAGAAAGACAACACTTAAGGTCAGTTAAGGTGAGTGAGCGTCAGAATAAGAAGTGATTGTTTAGGAAAAACGCTTTACTTGTTGCTCTGCTCTCCAGTACGATACAAGAAGGCATTCAACGTGGCTCTGAGGTCTTCACTGATTTTCTCCTGCAAGCAAAAAGTTCAAGATATTCAGCTTCAGGGTAAAATTTCAGGGTGAACCTAAACTGCACTACAACATTTACAGGCGTATTTCTGCCTGAGATGAAGGACCGCTGATGGTTTCTGAAAGATGAAACACGAGGAGACTTACGGTGGATCTCTTACGGAGGAATGCGTCAGCTTCATCGACGAACAGCAGCAGGCTAGAAGGGAAAACAAGAAACATCAGACGCTGCGCCGCAGCCGGGCCAGCACGTCATCTCGCCTGACTTTCTGAAGATAGAGCAGGTGTGTGTGTTAAGTATTGATTGCTGTACCCGCGCCGACTCGTGTTGGCCCAGTCAAACACTTTGTGCATGGCAGTGACTCCATCGCGGCCCATGGGCGCCACGTCGCCACCAGTCATAATGGCGTAGTCCATCCCAGAATGCACCGCCAGTTTCTGGTCGACACAAACAATTATTGCTGACAGTTGCATAAGGCGGCAGCATCCGTACGTCTTCACACTGACACCGTTCAGTCCTCATGTTTACCTTGGCGAACAGTGTTTTTCCCGTTCCTGGAGGGCCGTACATGAGGATGTTCCTGTAGAGGCCGTGGTTCTGCCTCGTGTTCCTTGTTGCTATGGCAATGTCACGCACACGCTCCTCTAACGGGGGCTGAGAAAGAAAGAAAAAAAACCTTATTTGAGCTGTGCGGAATTTGAAAAATGCATATTTGTTCTAACTTTTCGCAACAGTGTCCACTTACACTGAGCACCACTCCCTCAAGGGCGTCCTGAGGTTTACTCTTCAGTCGCTTGGCCGTCTGAATGGTTTCAGGGATTCAAAGAAGAAGAAAACTCAGAACAAAGTTTGAGACATAAGAAATGCTAAGAGACCAACTTTAGACAGCGACCTTGACTGGGTGCTTGAGCGCCTCGGCCACAGTGAAGCGGGACGTCTCCCGCACCAGCGACGGCTTCCCCAGCCTGGCCTCGATGTAACGTCCCGCCACTGCTGTGGCGTTCCGGGCCGTATACACTCCGACAGCCAGAAGGGTCAGCCCTGCCACCTAATGACACAAAGACAACGATCAGACCACATCTGGAACACACCTTTTCCCTTCAGGAGTTTGTTTCTGCAGCAGTGTTGTCAAAATTTATTGAATTTCTATTTTTGGGTCTTTTATCAAACTCATTTTATGATTTAATCCGGTAATGTTAATGTTCAAGATATCAGTATGAATAGGTGGCAGCAGCAGCAGCTTCTCTACACGACTATTTCAGTCGCTGTGTTGTGTGAAACCAAATTGGCTTCCACTGTGTACGGCTGGTCGATACACTACAAGGCTCTTACCGTGGCAGTAACTTTGTCCCAGTCGGACACAAAGGCCCTGAATCCTTCTCCAAACACAGCGCCGGCGGTCCTGTGAGCAAATACAGCTTAATTATCAACACACACACACACATCTACAGGAGAAACTTGATAAGCCAGCGGCACTACACCGATCAGAACGGGACTGCATTCAGCACATTTTTTTATTTTTTTTTTATTTCAACAGCCAACATCCAGCCTCCACCAGGGTGACTAACGGAGAGGAATTACTTACTTTATGGACTCCAAGACCGTTTGTCTGTGCTCTGCTGCTTTCAGGCGGATTTGCTCTCGGATTATATCGGCGTTTTCTCTCTCCACACGGGCTCGAGCTTTAGATTCGGCCTCGATGCGCAGGAGCTCATTCTTATGTCGCAGCTCCATTTCGTGCTCTATCGTTGCTACAGAAATTACAACACAAGCGCATAAACATTTAGTCAAAATATCCTAATTTTTTTTTTAAAAAATCCTCTCATCAGGAAGGACGTCTGTACCTTTTCTCATGGCCTCTTGCTTCTGAACAGACTCCTCCTGTTTACGAAGGTTCTCCTCGTTCAGCGCTTGCTGTTAATATTTGAAAATATTAAAGCTCCTGTTTGATACTAGAAAGCATTTCATATTGAATATAAAGAAAAAAAGAAAACCGAAACACAGACCTGTTGCCTGAGTTGGTCCTCATATCGCTGCCTGGCCAGTTTATCTTGGTACTGAGCTCTCTGGGAGAAGACAACGCCACAAAACACTATTTAGTCTCATCTGGAATACATTATGTTGATCATAAAGCAACATGCTGCTGTTTCCATCACCGCTTGATGCTGTTTGGTCTCCTCATTTAGAGTTTTTCTCCTCTCTTCGGCCTGGATGCGGATCTGGTCGCCTTTGAGCTGCTCGACAGCCGCTTCATACTCCTGTCAGAGCGACACAGAGAGGGAGAATCAACACATTTGGGTTAGAGGTTAACTGCAGCATCATGAATGATCTAACGCATCCAGAATATTGAACACATGATGTCTATGGTTCTACAATGGTACACGGCAGTACCTTCATTTTGCTCTGGTGCTCCATCTGAGTGCTCTGCTCCTGCATGCGGGCCAGCTCCAGAGCCTCTTTGGCATGTCCTGAGGACACAGGTCAGAGGAGCAGAAGCGGGTCAGTGTTTTCCTCAGTCCTCCTGGCGGCTGACATGATGAACTTAAATCACCCCAGAAATGAACCGTTCTCCTCTGCGCCTGTGGCTTTTGGATGTTTACACACCAGGCTACACAGTGGTGACCTTTGAACCCTCCCCCCTCAATGAATGAAGCGCTGTGCAGTAAAGCTCTGCCCGGTTGGACCATCAGCAGCTCTCCTCGGATTAAATGATCTGGATTTGATGGGGTCTCGTGAGCAGGTGGGGGCCTCGTGAAGCAGCCGCATCACTGCAGCGACCACCCGGAGGCAGGTGGAGTGAGATGCTGCTCCATCACGACCCCCAGCCGCCCCGCTATAATCTCCACCTCCCCCTCATGCGGTGACCCCGGCCGACCCCTTCAGACACTTACGGGACTTGTCGAGCTCCTTGGCCGCCTGAGCAGCCCGCTCGAGCCCGGTGGGATCGAAGTTGCTCCATTTGTCCTTGGGTTTATCTCCCCCGCCGCTGGAGCCTCCGGCGGGAGGCGGAGGAGGTGGAGGCTGCGCCGGCAGGCCGGGCGGAGGCTCCGGCGGCCCCTTGTTCAGGCCGAACAGCCACGACATGTCGGTGGGGGGCGGATAAGGCTCGGTTTACCCGGTTCCGCGAGGAGAGACGTGAGTCCACGGGGTTGTCAGGGCACTTCCTCCACACGCGTGTCACGCCGCGGCCTCGTGCGCATGTGCGGGAGGAGCCGTCTGTTGGGCTGAACTACAGCTGCGGTGATTGGCTGGTTGTCAGTACCTCTGCTTCTGATTGGCTGAGCCGCAGCACTGCTCAATAGAGGTCATTCATTCAGACCCGCCCCGAATCACGACGGAAGCCTTCGAGGGTCAACATAGAGAGAAAACGGTTGAGAGATTCTGCTTTTGGTTGCATCAGGCTCTTCTGTGAGTCAGAGGTCAAAGAATGCCCTTGATCTGTTCTGATGAGGATCATTAAGACAACAGCAGAATCAACTATCTACTATTTCTGACCAAACTTATTCATATGTTTGTTTTCAGTATGATGGATTATTCTCACTATTGTGGGTGCAGGTCTCAGTAAAATGTTTCAATCAGCTTTATAACAGAGTCTTCCTGAACACAGAGAGGATGAAACACATTTCACCCGAGGTTCACTGCTTCCCGTGTGTCAAAGGATCAACTTCAAAGTCTTATTTCTGGTCTATATAGCTTTCAATGGTCACAGACCTGAATATAGCTCAGATTTACTTCTAGAATAAAAACAATAAGACCCTGGAGATCCTCAGGAAGAGGTTTACTAAGTGTTTCCAGAGTCAGAAGCAAAGAGATGGAACAGTTTTAAGTTCATTTTTCCCTGTGGAACAAACGTCCTGAACAGCTGAGGACTGCTGACACACACACTTCTTTTAAATTGGGCCTTGGAACACTATTGTTAACTCAGGATTTCCATTAAACAATGGATTGCAATTATTTTATAACCCTTTTCTTAATGAAGTTTTTACTTTGTTTTCCTTTTATGCCCTTCTCAATTGCTCTCTGTTCATGTTTTTTTTATTTCATTTTCTTGCAAAGCACTGTGCGCTGCCTCGTGTCTGAATGTTGCTATACAAACAAAATGGACTTGCCTTGATAAACACACGTTCATCACAGATAATATATCTCAAACTTCTTCTAGTGCACGGACTGTGATCTGGATCAGCTGAGATGACCTGCTTCGTGATTTGGAAACCAATATATGAAATTTAATTGAACTGCACTGTCAAATAATGATACGGTCCATAAAAATTGGAAAAAAAAAACTCATCAGTGTCCTCAGGAGTGAGTTAAGTCCCCCTCACCAATTGTAATTAACAAAAAAGACAGTTTATGAGCATATTCAAAAGGCCACAGTTAGGCCAACTAACACACAAGTAAGTAGACACACAGACGCTGGTGTTACTGGGAAGCTCGAATCATGTTGTTTGATCAACTGGAACCGAGGATGATACAACAAATACCTTGTGTGAGTCAGTGTAGAACACCATGAAACAAAAATGTGACTTTATACTGATGAGAAAGTATGAAAAAAAACAAATAAATTCAAATAAATAGAAACAACTGAATCTGGTCATGTATCAAAATGTTTAATGAAATAAACATTCAGAGGACAGTCTTACCACAACAGATGGTAAAATATATATTTACATAAACAAAAATAATCCATCTTCCACAAGGAATAAGTCCAAAAGCTTCATATATATTATTGACAAGCTTATGGCCATTTATAATCACATCCTGTCTCACACTGACACAGGTAATCAGGAGGGAATATGCAGATTATGTGGGAAAGATGACATACTGGTTTGTCCATGGACACAAATTGGCTGTGCACGTAAACAAAAACACACACACACACATTGTGGAATCCATCCAGAGTCCTTTACTGCAGCATAACACGAGAGAGGACGCCCGCAGGCTCTTTGCCGTCACCCAGCGCAGCACGGAAACCTTCCTGCTGGCGAGCCCGAGCCAGTTTTGCGAGTGAGAGGAAGGAGCGAGGTTCTGTGATGGCCAAGTCACTGAGCACCCGGCGATTGAGCTGAACGCTGCTCTGTATGGGGAAGGGGGAACAAAGAGAGATGAGTAGACCCATCAGCGTAAAGACCAAGCGGCTGCAGCAGAGCTGAGATATCAAACACAACAAACCTTTGTGAGGTGGTTCATGAGGGCGGGATACTTCATGCCGTGCTCTCGACTTCCTGCTGAAATACGTGTGATCCAGAGCTGAAAACATCAGAGCAAAAACAGACAAGATTAAGAACATTTATGGAATCATTACAAATCAACATGCACAACCAAACGGTCTCAAAACAAGACCTGGAATAGAGAATTTCTGAAAACACTGTGATATCTGTTTGAAGCACTGCTTCCCAGACATTAGAAGCTGTAAAACTGTCTCGTGATCACAGCTCAAAAACTACATCTTCGGACACACAGATCAGACAACAGCAGGTTAGTTCAGCTCTGTGAGGCCGGTTGTACCACAGAAGAGCTGACAGACAGACAACTGGACATTATTTGTGTCTCTGGCTGTTACTTGTTTCCCATGTTTTGAAGGGTCTTTACAATCAACTTAACTTCCAAATCGTCTCCAGCTAGTCACCTCCTAAGCTTTGCTTTACCAGTTTGCCAATGTGCTTTTTTTGTTTTTACCATTTATTTCTACTTTCACAAAACAAATGAGTAATCTGTTCCCATTATGATCTACACACACATAGTCATCAAGAACAGCTGTTCCCAAACATTTCTTCTCAAAGCTCCATAAACTGCCTCTAAAAAAGGCCACAGACCCCTTTTTGACAAAGTCAGACCAGACAAAGTCAGACCAGACAAAGTCAGACCAGACAAAGTCGTGCGTCCCTCCTCTGATCTCTGGGTCCCTCCAGAATGTTCCCAGGCCCCAGGATAGAAACCAGTGATGGTTTTCTATTGGTGGTAGCTCGTGTGTTCAAAGTGAGTTACAAAGTTCAACTATGAAATAAAATGATTTATTCTAAGACAAGCCACAGCAGCCAATTTGACCAATGAATGCTCCGTGTCTCAAAGGAGGAACAAATTAGGAGACTAAACTTTCTTTATGCAAGTCCTCAAGAGTTCAAGTTGTGAGTTATTGGAGGAACACATTGGTGTAGTGGTTAGCAGTCTCCTCTGTCAGTGAGAATGTCCCAGGTTTGATTCTACGACTTAGAGGCCTCTCCGTCCGTATACAGTGGACGATGTACATGTTCTCCGTGTGTTCATAGTTATTCTCTGCGTCTTTTTGGGTGATGGGTACGCTGTGCAGATGTTGGATGATACCAACTCCAATGTTCACACAACATGGCAGAGGTGTTTCCAACATACCAACTTACACACACATCCCATCTAGGTAAAATTAACAAAATGTGCAAGATCAATAAGACCGTGAAAGTATGAACCTGTGCAATCGACAGATTGCAACCATTGCATACTAATTTTTATTCGGCAAAACACGCAACGTGAAACACAAATCTCTGAGCAAATAACAGATCTAACCCTGTTGCCCCAAAGCACTTGACAGAATTACCTGCAACAGTCTAGAAAAATGCAGTTAAAGTTGATTAGTGACTATAAATTGAGCAGAATATCCCCCACTCTGTATGTAACTATCCAAATTAGAGGATGGATGATGATGATGATGAATATAAGATTTCAAGCTACCAAGCTGGGATGTGTGCAGGTGCAGCAGATTTTGACAATCAATGTTATTCAGGATTTACCCAGATCAAAATAATTACACTGGTTTACATTTCTCCTAAAAAACAGAGTGTGTTTTACTGGACAGGTGGATCGAAGACAGTAACAGCAGCCTGCTGTCAGCCACATCCGAATCTTACCGTCCTGATGTTACGTTTCTTGACCTTTCGGGCTTTAGTTGCATAGACGAAAGCTCTCCTGACAGCCCGGACAGCCAGGCTGTAGCAGCGGTTCTTCCTGCCTCTGAAGTGCTGCGTGTGGAGGACAAAACCATCATCTGATCAAATCAACAGATCGACCATCCTCATCCTCGTCATCTTCACACTGATCCAGGCGGGTCAGGCACATCTGACCATTTAGAATTAACAAAGCGGCCCAACAGACCAGGTGATACTAAAAACATGCTGGGGTAACAGATGGGGTCACTTTCAGAGCCTACAGGTCAGGTTAAGCTGGACTCTGCGGATTTCATTCGGGGCCTTACCCGTGCATGTTTGAGGACTTCCTGTACTTTCCAGTATCTGTCGGGTCCTCGGTTTCTGATCCAACACGACAGACTCAGAAACACCATCTCTGTCCTCCGATCTGCTTGTTAGCACACCAAAGCTCCACTTTAAACAACCTTAACACCACCCTGTCCGCAGCCAGACCCGGACCCCGTGTTATCTGAACTCAACCCACACACGCCGCACCGACGGAGAGACTGGGTGCGCTTGTTTTATCGTTATGGAGCATCTGAGACGTCAGCTGACCGGGAACAGCGTGACCTGTTTAGAGACATATATCTAATGTAGAAAAGAAGCCCAGGAGAGAGCACCGTCAAAAATCAAGGATTGTTGAGAGCCCAATAATTTAAACAAACAGAAAATATTAAAACATACCTTTTTTTGGTAAAAAATACAACAGTTTCCTCATGCGCGTTCACTCTCCGGGAGAGCAGGGTGAGGAAAACAGGCGCCCCCAGCCGCGGTGGCTGTCGGGAAAGCGGGCGGTGGAGGTCAGAAGAGAAGAAAGATGTCGGCCGCGGCTCTCACGTCCTTGAGCCGCTGCGGTGTTCTGGCGTTTCGCGCTCCAGTGGGGCTGGTGGTGAGTTGCCGCTCACGGATACATTCTAGCGAAGAGAAAGTGTCGGTTTTTAGTTTCTGCTCGAGCGACTCTGGCCTGGTTCATCGCGAGGAGCTCCTCCTTTCTCTGAGCTCCTTGCTTACGTATCGCAGCTTAGCGGTTAGCCTGCTGTTAGCTCCTCTCAACACAACCCTGTTTAAACTACTTTTAAAATGTGTTTCTTTCCTTCTGGAGATCTAAGCGGGTCAGTTTTAACATTCATTTAAAATGTAGACACACAACGTAGCAGAATGCGAGTTAGAAAGTTTTGTAAACATTGGTTAGATAATCAGCTAATTATAGTAACATTCAGCACATTGACAGGTTTATGTTACTGTGACATAATACAGTGTTTACATTAATTCGCCAAACTCTTTTTTCTAAGGTCTCCTGTGCAAAAATCTACAGGGTATCTCACACTGTACACTATAGACATCTTATTTTGGGATATTCTTCAGGTTATTGTTGAACTTCCTGACACAGCTGTTCACAGTTACTGCTGCCGATTATTTCTATTATTAAAGAAGAAAATAGGAAACAGCTTTGTGAATGCAGGATTGCTATTGAACACACCTTTGTTATACCTACATGTATGATTATGACATGTACTGTTATAAACTGATGCATATACATTTATAAGGGAGTATTGTAGGTTATGTAGTAATAAGGGGTTTCAGTAAGTTTGACTAGTCAGACTCTTGTAAGACGAGCGTTCCTCAGTGTGATAATGTTTTTCTCCGGTTCCCCCTCTTATCAGGCGGTGCGGTATGCACAAACAGCAGCAGCTCCAGCAGCCCAGCCCAGAGTAAAGAAGTTTCAGGTGTACAGATGGGACCCCGACACTCCAGGAGACAAGCCCCGCATGCAGACCTTTGAGATCGACCTCAACACGTAAGGCATTTGGAAATAAAATTGAAGCGCTGCCATACACATCATACATGTTCAACCACTGTCTGAATTCTGTGAATATGTAGGTTATCATGCACAGCAAGTTAGAGAGATGTAAGCTGTCTAGTTAATTCTCAGCTGGTGGTTTGTGTTGCACCCAGCTGACTGAAGCATTTCTCCAATCACTCTTAATTCCCTGGAAGCTTCAGGGTATTAAAGGAAGCAGCTTGATATAAACAGAGGGCTTTATTGATGAAGTGATCACAGCTCTCAGGTGGATTAAACCCAGGTGGCTCTGACAGCTTGGTACAGGTCCAGCTCTGATCGCCCTGCAAGGCTCACTTCCTTCAACACAGCAGTGTGTCTACAATGTTTTACACTGAGAATGACTGAATAACTCATGTTACTGGTTGTGCTTCTTGTAGCTGTGGTCCGATGGTTCTGGATGCCCTCATCAAGATTAAAAATGAGATGGACCCCACGCTGACTTTCCGCCGCTCTTGCAGAGAAGGTCAGTAACGTGGAGGATAATATGTGGCTGAATATATGCTTTAAAGGATTCTCAACAGATGTTAATTTTAGTAAATGAAATGTACAAACTTTTACAACCAGTTAATTACAATTGGAAAGCAAAAGAATTTTTCTCTTGAGATTATTCTTTCTTCTCATTTTCAGTTGATGCCATTTTTTCAATCTAATGCTTGTCAGTGTGCAGACTGCATGTAATTTTTGTCCTCTGGAGTGTTAGGAAATGTGCTTTGGTGTTCATTTTGCCTGAGGAGTTGATTAAAGGTTGTCAATTTCCTGTTGTGATCAGGTATCTGCGGGTCATGCGCCATGAACATTAATGGAGGAAACACACTGGCCTGTCTCAACAAGATCGACACCAACACCAGCAAAGTCACTAAGATTTACCCTCTGCCACACATGTATGTGGTCAAAGACCTCGTCCCGGTGGGTACAAAGACAACTCTGCAATAACATGTTTGTATTTCAGTAAAATACTTATGTTACTTTAAAAAAACATGTTTAATATATGAACTCAGAACCTGATGATGAAGAAAGTTTTCAGTTTTTTGGTCAAATGACTGCTTATGAGCTGAAGGAGGAGATAGAAAACCGGTTCTGTCTTCTGGGTTCTTCACAAAGTGTTTGTGGTTTGATTGGATTATTTGTGTTTGCAGGACATGAGTAACTTCTACGCTCAGTACAAGTCCATCGAGCCCTACTTGAAGAAGAAGGACGAGACTCAGGAAGGAAAGGAGCAGTACCTGCAGACGGTGGAGGACAGGCAGAAGCTGGTACATCTCCATTTCTTCCCTCGCTGAAAGAGTTGCAAGCAGCTTGTCTAGTTCTTGGAGCAGGACTGTAAATCCGCCCTCTTGTTTGCAGGACGGGCTGTACGAGTGCATTCTGTGTGCCTGCTGCAGTACCAGCTGCCCGAGCTACTGGTGGAATGGAGACAAGTATCTCGGGCCTGCTGTCCTCATGCAGGTCTGGGAGATATTTTAGATTGGTTCAGTTTTTTTAATTTAATCTCTAAACTGGATCGAGGAATTAAACAGAAGTGATGTATTTTGTGATTCCTCAGGCGTATCGTTGGATGATTGACTCACGAGACGAGTTCACAGAGGAGCGTCTGTCCAAGCTGCAGGATCCTTTCTCCCTCTATCGCTGCCACACCATCATGAACTGCACTAAGACCTGCCCCAAGGTAACTTCTCACTAGATTACATTGACACCGCAAGCCTTAGTATTTTTCATAGATAATCTTCGGAGAAAAATAATATCTTGAACTTCTGTTGACATTAAGAGATCAGTTCTTGTGTGTGAGAGGCTTTGTGTTTGTTTGCATTTTCTGAATGGAAGAAACCATTTTGGACTAAACTAAATTTTGTACTTGGAGAGAAATGATTGAATAAATAATTAGGATATGATCTGAATAAAACCATATTTTATCACAGTAAATGGGCTGCTCACTGTGCTCTCTCCCTCTCAGGGGCTGAACCCGGGTAAAGCGATTGCTGAGATCAAGAAGATGATGGCCACATACAAGGAGAAGAAGGCAGCAGCAGTCTGAAACCTCAGCCCTGCTCCTGAGCGACTCGTCCCTCCATAATTAAATTATATAATGGTTAAAATATAATGCTCATTGAGGTCTGATGGCCTGGACAGCGGGCGTCTGCACTGTGTTTGCGTGGTGGGACGACCCGGTGTCATAAAAACGCACATGTACAGTATGAATGCAGGAGAGAGTGTTTGTGTGTGAATGAGTCTTATATGTACCATAACCAAGGTTTTTATTTCCAGCTCTACTGCCTGTATGTTCATGCACCTCGTGAGACGGTAACGCTGCGTATTAAAGTAGGAAAAAGGCAAATTTGTGGATTTTTATAGCTTGTGGCTTTTCAAGTTGGCGCCTGATTCACAAACATGTCTCCTCAGATTATTTTTCTTCCAACATACCAACTGCAGTCTTTGTTTTGATGGGAAATAAAGCGCTGAAATGTTTGTGTGCTCCTTGTCTGATCTGGTCTGCTTCCTGCATTTACAGTCTGTGTCCTCCAGGCGTCGCTGCAGCTGTGGACAGATGTAACCCTTTTATGCAAAAATGTTTCGGCCACTTCTTTAGCATAATGTGATTAGAAAATAGAAATTAAGGGAATCTAACATGAATAATCTAATCTCGTGGATTTGTTGAAAGGATGAAAAGAAGAACGTCTATTATGTTTGAGAGTCAAAACAGAATAGATAACATTATTCAAAAATAGGTAAAATAACTAAAATGGCTTAAACTACCAGAAAAACAAATAGAGAAACAGCTTAAACATACTGTAAAATGTTGAACATCTTTTAAACAAATAAAATACACTTCAGAGCATATAACTTTATAAACTGTTATCCTAATTTTAATGGTTGAGCATGTTAAAAAATGTTAAATACGCCTTGAGTTTGCAGATCTCTGGTCTCCCTAATGGATAAATCATGTCTTCGTTATTGTCCTGAGTCCTGGATTCATCACATTGATCAGTTCTGGGAGGTAAATGAGGTTTTATGGTCTGGATGTCTGATCCTGTCCCGGTCCAGGGGGGGCTGAGGACCGGGACTGGGACTAGACTGGGAGGAGACTCCAGATCCGGGGTGGTACAATGTGGCGCTGCGAGGTCCTCCTGCTCTCACAGGGCGCATGAGAGCCGCTGCAAGCCGGAGCAGAGAGATTCCCAGTCAGGTAAGAACCCTGAACAATACCTTCATTTTTTTTCCTCCAAGTTATGCAGTATGGGGAATGAAAAATCCAGACCCACTTTTATTAATACTGAGACGTTTGTGGGGAGAGAAACAGACAGAAAAGGAGCTGATTGTGCAGAAATTACATGCATCCTACTCAGAGAGTTTCAGGGACCAATAGTTCAGTCCGCTGTAGAAGAATAAATTGTGTGATTTGCGTTTGTGCGTTAATGTATGTAGAGAGTTGACATGTGGTCCTGTGTTTTCACTGGAGAGAAAAGGGAGGAGGGACTTTCAGTCATGGTACTAGAGAGAGAGAGAGGTGGGGGGGCATCAGAGGCTTCCAGAGAGTGGGGGTCGCTGAGGGCACTTCAAAATATACTGTTTTATCATCACAGCATTGACATCTATCAAAACAAAAGACTTGAAACAGTGCAAGAGGAAAACCTCACATCATCTCCAGAAAATCCTACAAGTGTATGTGTGTGTTTGTGTGTGTTTGTGGGGGAGCCTGCAGACCCATGGGTCTCTGGAAAGGGAAGGACTCAATGGGGAGAGGCTGGCTAATCACTCCCAGATGTGGACTGTGAAAACATATGGTTTCCGATAGCCACTGTGATGCACAAGAAGAGTGTGTGTGTGTGTACACTGGTACTCAACCACACACAAACACAAATGAATTTAGTCCAAAAAAGTGAATGGATTTATTAATGCACATTCAGAACTTTGTTTTAACCAGATACTTTGCATGTTTCATAAAAACTCTGCCTGCAGTCACACAGAAGTGAAAAAGGGTTGGATGATGAAAAAGCACCAAAAATCACCAGTTCACACTGTGTGTGTGTGTGTGTGTGTGTGTGTGTGTGTGTGTGTGTGTGTGAGAGAGGAGGTTTGCGGGGCTGCAGTGGAAGAGGGAGATTCATACTTTCCACTAAAGTGAAAAGTAGTTTAGTCGGTGTTAGAATGATGGTTTTGACAGTATTTAACGGTGTGATTTCCTGGATTTCACTGAAGGCCTTCAAACTCCAGTCTACTGGCCTGTAATGATGTGACAGTGTCAAAGTTCAACTCTTTTTTTTTTTTTCCACACGTGATTTCCACAGAACCAAAGAGGCTCTTTTTGCTTGTTGAAAAAGAAAGAAAAAGGGGAAAAGATGAAGAGGAGGGGGAGGAGGAGGAGGAGGGGGAAGGGTTTGAGGAAATGACCAGTGAGGGCGACAGAAGGGAAATGAAGGATGTGGAGACTGAGAGCAGAGAGGGAGGGGTGGGGGTTAAGGGGTCCTCTGTTTCTTTTCCTGGAATGCGGCCTCGAGACTGTCTGCTGCAGCAGTGAGGAAAAGTAGGAAAACAGCAAGATTGTTCTTCGGTGGTGTACGACATGCCAAATTCTTGCTCTTTTTTTTTCTGTTTGAGGAGGGGGGGGCAGTAGGGAGGATAAGGGGTGAAGGAGGGCAGACAGAGGAGAGCACAGCATGGGAGAGAGGGTGGGGGGCGGGAGGGATTTCAGGAAACCTAAAGAACAGCCAGCACTAAGAAATGTTGCTTTGTTTTGATTCTGGCTCTCCTGTCTAGTGCTGAAGTCAGTCTACCTCCCACAGCCACCATGAGAGTCCTCCTGCTCCTCTGCATGCCAGGTAACTGCATCACGCCGCCCCCGGGAGTCGGCGTCCAACCCTCATGATTGTTCAATAACTGTGCAGCATTCAAGGCTGGAAAACGCCACGATTCATTAAGACGGCCTTCGTTTATTGGAAACAGACACCTGACACAGTGCAAACAAACCCATCCTCTAGTTGTCCAGAACGTTGCACCTTGCTTGCAGCGCTCCCTGATGCTGGGCTCTGTTAGGAGACAGATACCAAGAGACTGACAGCCTGTAAACCGATGTTTCTGCAAATGGAGCCATGAACAGCCTCCGTTTTCATGAACTTTACAGAATTGCCCCACTAATGTGTCTGTACGGTAGATTTGAAGTCACTGGCATCAACTGCTCACCTCATTTCAGCTAAAAGACAAAGATCAGTGGAAATAACTGCGATCCGGCCACGGGTTATAGGATACCACACTGAAAATGTTCTAATTTAAAGTCTTCTTATTCAAAGTTAAAACAAAAGCCCAGCACGCTGTGGTTTTACATGAAGTTATAAGCGTTTCTTGGCTGACGGCCGTGACTTTCTGCGGTGTGCCGTCGCAGGGAGGGAGCAGGGGATGGAGCGCAGAGGCAGACCAGCTGTTTCCGATCTTTGTGCTTTCAGCTAAACTTCAGATGTGAGCGTGGTCTAAATCCCACCATCTGCCAGACATAGAAGAAAGTATTTAATGAAACGTCCTATTAAGCCCTTAAAGTTTATAGAGGGGAAGAATCATCCAAGTATCATACAGAGTAGCAAATGCAGAACGTCACAGGTGGAAGCAGCCAAACAGCTGGTCCAATGCTTTCAATCGGATTTTCTTCATCACGTCTCCCAAAACATAGATGGTGCCAATGCTGTGTTTTCTTGGTAAATATGAAAGAATAATCCAAATAACTACAATGCTTGAAGCAAGACAGTGTAGCTTTAATAATGAGGAAAAAAGGCTTTTCTTCACCTGCAAACCACAGTGAGCGTCGGCCGCCCTCTTCTGTCAGTGAAAGAAACATTCTGCACACTTCTGACACATGCTGACCTCTTTTTGTCAATACTGCTTCTAAAACACTGAATAAACACTTTTAAGCGTCACGAATTATATTCAACAGAGTTGATCTATTTAATCTGATTACACTTAAATCCGGTACCGCAGCACATTGTCTTCATTTAGTCCTGACCTGAGGTTATCTGGCTTTAACGTGCTGACAGAGATATCCAGAATGAAACAAGAAGACCACTTTGGACGTTTAATACTGACACACTGTGCAACACTGAATTTACGCAGCACTGATGTAATCAGTATTAAGTTTAAACTTAAGTTTAGGGGATTCGGGAAAACGATCCAAGAAGCAGATTAAAGACTTAAAAAGCGAACCTGAATGATGATTTCTGGTAGGGGGAAAAAACAAAAAACGATGAACCCAAAAAATCAGAGGAAAAGCAGATAAGGAACAGACAAAACAGGACTGAATTATAAAGACAATGCACACGCACACAGACGTACGCACGCAGAGCCAAGTGACAAAATGAAAACTGGACTAGATTAACAATCTAGAATAGAGCTGAACTGAAGCAGGACATCATTCTGAGAGGTAAAGTTTGAGTCAAAACTGTTTTTGCTTCAAATACTTAAACACTGTGCTTAGAAATGTAAATGCTGTATATGAAAAAAAAACATGTTTGAAATGAGATGTGATTGGTGTGTTCAAATGCTGAAGGTCAAGTGTGTAATAAAGCTCGGAATCTCTAAACAAAACGATGCGGAGCTCGTCCAGAGAGCTCGTAATTACTGGCTCTCCATGCCTGCATTTCTCTCATCGCTCCATCTCTGTGATTTATTTGTCTGAAACATCAACAGTCCTGCTGCTCGGCCAGGCTCAGTACCAGGAACCCTTTCCATTTCTGGGTGAGTCCATGAAGGGAATATTGGCCCCCATTGTTCCCGCCTCGGCCCGGGTTTACATCAGAGCTCTGCAACATGTGTTCCTGATTGCTCTCTGTCCTCTGGATGTGTCACCTCGCCTCCAGCGCTTCTCTCTCCTCTCCCGATTGCTGTTTACCTCCCGCATGGCAACTGTATCGCAGCGTAAATACCACTCTGGCCACTCTGCATGTTATTATTTGCAAACATCTTGCGCATGAAGTCATAGATTACGGTCTCACACGCTGCTTGTTTGCTCCTCTGAGGCGTGCAGGTGGTTCATTTTATATGCCTTGTGCCGTGCGTGTCGGTCCTCCACTGTAACTGTTGATCTCATGGAACGTTTCTCCCTCCGGCTCGTTTCACCGCTTCGCAGAGGACTACGGGCCGGATTACTTCCCAGGTGAAGCATTCACACGTGTCTTTCATCTCTTTGCTGCTCTCGTGTCTAATTGTCAGCGTGTGACAGAGCGATCCGTCTCCTTCCCCCCGTCTGTCTTGCTCAGAGACTCCAGAGTCCGACAATCTTCCGGGAACGTTCCAGCAGCAGGTTCGACAGGAACCAGTGGTCCGTCCAGAGAAATCAGGTATCTGTTGACTCTCATCTGTCACATACACACATTAAATCACTAATTTGAATAGTTTCAAAAGTTTTTTTTTTTGTCTGATTTGAATCTGTTTTCCATTTGAATATCAGGGTCTGATTTGGAGACGGAGCCCACGGAGCCCGGCCCTCTCGGTGAGAAAAGACAGATTTTCACTTGGTTGTGTTTCGCTGGGATATTCATCGATTCATTGTGTTGTTTGCTCTACTCCCAGACTGCAGAGAGGAGCAGTATCCCTGCACCAGGCTCTACTCGGTCCACAAGCCGTGCAAGCAGTGCCTCAACAACCTCTGCTTCTACAGGTAATCTGGGAGAAACGTCTGAATGAGCAGTTCATCCCAAAAACAGAAGCACAGTCGTGATCCGTGCTGCAAACTGCAGCAGACGTGGCTCCGTTTCAGCCCCTCCTCAAGTCTGTTATAAAGAAAACACAAGCACAAAAACTCCAACATTCCCCCCAACCTTTTATTCACTTTGCTACCAAATAACTGTCATTATCAATGAAAATTGGACATTTCTGTTTTATCTTTCTCATATTAACAGACATGGATGTGTTTTACTTCCAGTTAGCTCACCTGACTGGTGCTTTTAATTTTAAAATATGATCAAAGTGACATTATTTTATTCGACTGATGTGTTCTGTAAGTCATAATAATAGTATTTGCAAATATTGTTGGATAGTAGTGATCATTTGTGTATAGAATACTGCAAAGCAACCGTTTAAGTAACTAATTGCAGATGTAGCCCATGCATGGTCCACACCATACATTTATAAATAGGTAGAACATTTTAAAGAAAGCAATAAAACTCTTTAAAAAACTGTGCATGTTCCAGTGTAAATATGTACAAAAAACGTACTGATTTTACTGCACCTCTGTTCTAAATATATACAGCAGTTTGCATTATCACGATAGGTGAAAGTAAGGAAAAGACCTCTGAATAGGGATAGACGACTGTATATTATGTAATGAATAACAGAGTTTTACCCTCAGTGATTGTGTGAATATCAGCCTTTCTTTTGTTTTTAAACGTTTGCATTTCATTTTGGCCGCTGGGTAACGGCGGCCACTGGGTCCACGTGTTTCATTGGGCTCAAGTTTTACTCTGGATGATGAACTTGCAGACAATCCTGAGCCGAAGGATTGAGAGTCTCGGTCAAGGCGACCTGTCGGCTGCAGGACAAGCTGTTGTGTCCCACCAGCAACAGTTTTACACCCTGCTCTCTGACATTCTACATCACTGTTTATCTTCAGGCCTCCATCCCCTCTGTTCTCTTGACCAAGTGTAGTTTTGTAACAGTGTTCTGAGTTTGCGGCGAGCTCCCGCCTTACTGTCGCTGTGCTCCGTTGTTTGTGCCTCCGCATGTGTTTCCACTCAGCCTGAGACGGGTGTACGTCATCAACAAGGAGATCTGCGTGCGGACCGTGTGCGCGCACGAGGAGCTGCTCAAAGGTGGGTTGGGTTCACTCTAGATTACCCGCTCCCTGTATCTGGCTGCCGTGGCTCACCCCCCCTCTCTCTCCCCCCCGGTGTGTGTGTGTGTGTGTGTGTGTGTGCTCAGCGGACCTGTGCCGGGACCAGTTCTCGCGCTGCGGCGTGGCGGCGCTGAGCGGACAGTGCTCGTCGCTCGGCGGCAGCTGCGGGAGGAGCTGCGGGGGCTGCTGATGATATCGGGGGACTTCACCTGCCCAGATGCACTGCCGCCATTCTCGTCTTGGTCCTCCTTGTGTCTCCTCCCTCCCGTCCTCTGTAGCACTCATTACTCTCGTTTTGTTTTTTTGTTTTTTTACGGATAAATATACTCCAAGGAACATTGATGATTGTATGAATCACTGGTGCTATAAAACTATTAGTGGTGCACATAAAACTGCAGAACATCTTGTTTCTTTTTTTTAATTGCATACTGTACCATATTAATCTCATGCTTTGTGTGTTTTTTTTTTGTTTTTTGTTTTTTGGATATGTTACTGTATTTGTGTTGAGAAGCAGTCATTGGCATGATGACCAGCTCATCAGTGGGGGGGGCCACAGCGCACTGACATCCCATAAAACTCATCACTTTCCAGCCTTCCACTGTCTCACTGTTGAAGATGAGGCAGCGGGCGTTGAGTGACCTCAGTTTTTGTACTACTGCCACCTGGATCTGTGCATCGCAGCTGAGCCGTGGCAACTCACGCTTTGAAAAAGGCATCTCACGAATGGCCTCTGTACTACTGCTTCATCAAACTGTCACTATAAAGACCGAGAAAAACAAAAAATAAAGTGTTGTTTCTTTTTTACGACAGCTGTGTGCTCACCCTGGTCTGCCTGGTGTTGTTTTGTGTCCTTATTTTCTCTGCAGTTACTGAACTTTGGAGGAGCGAAGGCTCGTTAGCCTGTTGTGAGACATTTCTGGTAACTAACAAAAAGTTGACACAGGTAAAAATGAGCGCCTCTTGAGAGGTTTGTTTTTCCAACTGTAAAGACAAAATGTCGAAGCCGTGTGATCAGAGGTCAAACTATTTGTGACAAAGACCGAACTAGTGAAGAACACTGCTCTCAGACGTCAGATATACTAAATGCTTGAACACAGAGAAATGGTTTGCTTCTACTCTTTCAAACCTAAAAGTTATTTTGCCCCCTGAACCAACAGCTAGCAGTATTTTGACCCATCACATGAAATAGAACAGTTTAATTACCAGAATTCCGAGCAATAAATGCAACTTTTTGTGCGACATGCGGATCGTCCACAGCAAAAACAGACAATTCTGTCTTTATGACGTCCAGATTTATTTGTCTTTGCTGATTTCTGGCATTTATTCCGCAGAGGGTCTGGTTTGTCGGGTCTCCTCAGCACATCAA
The DNA here is from genome assembly GCF_902148845.1 of Salarias fasciatus. Taxonomy (NCBI): domain Eukaryota; kingdom Metazoa; phylum Chordata; class Actinopteri; order Blenniiformes; family Blenniidae; genus Salarias; species Salarias fasciatus. The sequence goes on from NC_043749.1 coordinate 14,419,827, forward strand.
GTCATTCACATGTTTGATTTGGCACAACCTGAGCAGCTGAGGGCTGAGGGCCTTGCTCAGAGACACACCAGCAGTGGGATTTGAACCAATCAAGCTTCTATAACCTCCTGGCCTCAGTCAGGCATTTACATGATATTCAACTGATGAATCTGAAATTAAATCATCTAGAAGTTCAGAATTTTGGCACAAAAATCAGGACAGCTCCACACTACTGCCAGTTTCTATGATCACAGCTTCAGACCAACGACACAAGAACAGAACAGAACAGAATACAATGGAGGAGGGAGACTTTCACAGGAGGGCATGAAACTTTGAAGCCGTTTAGACTGAGTTCATTAGCTTTGTCCACAAATCCTCCTATATGACTCCTGAGCCTCTCAGACCTTTATCTTCAGCTCCTCCTGTATTTTCCTGACCTCATTCTTGTCATCTGCATTTAAGCCTCTTTTTTTTTTTTTTGTTGAGGGTAACCTTGACATCCTTTGAGACGTACAAACACCTGTTTTGTGAGAGTTTCGACGATTAATACAAGATGTGGCTGAATTCTAACATTTATTATGAAGTTTGACTTCATACTTTATTGAATATATTAACACTTTCTATCCTATTTGAATAATGTCACTTTGAGCAAGCAGAAAACTACCAAACTATGACAGTTTAAAACAGCGGTTAGTTTGTCCCGTCCTGTTAAATGTTAATCTGTTTAAACTGTGTTTGTGGAGTGAAGTAAATAAAACGGGAGGCTGCGGCTCGGTGCGCTGAAAGCTGTTTATGAACAAACATGAGTTACGTTTATTCTCCTGCAAACATGTGGTTCCAATGTTCACCGTCCATGTTAAGACTCCGTCTGCCAAGATGAAAACAGTAAGTAAAAAGTATAGCCATCTGGTAAAATAATACACTAATAAAAACACTGTAGGTTTATAGTCAAACTGTAGTCAATATTCTAGCAAATATCCATAAAATACTCTCTTCATGTCATATAATCAGTCAAATCTGTGCCTGAGACAAAATACAGTGCAGTTCCTTCGTGATGCTCAAGCCGTTTTTCATTTGCTGTTCTCAGCTTTTCATTTGAACGCGAAGGAATCGAGGCCAAAACCTAAAGCTGGCGGGTTTTCATTCTTCTCCTCCGTCTCCACGGTCTGCCGGAGAATCCTGCGGGGCTTTTTCAGAAGGAGCAGGACGTTTGCGGCCGATGTTGTGCAAAGATCGAATTCAGACGGCTGCCCGTAATCTGTCAACCGTGGGAGTTTTCAACGCCGCACTGAATCACATCTCTAAATCTCCCTGTACCTCATCTAAGTCTCTTTTTCTTAACAATTCAAAATATCAAAGACTCCCTGCAGGATAACAATAGTGTTCAGTGTCACAAATCAGAGCAATTTTAAACAGTACAGTTAGAGAAGGAGCACATTTCTGGGAGTTAGAGTTGTTAATGATGAGCAGAGAGCAGCGCCGGTGCTCCTCAGTCTCCTGTCGACAGTAAAGAGGACGGGAGAGACGGCTGCCGGCGCTTCATCTCCTGCTGGAGCTGCTCCTTCAGGGTGGAGACCTGCAGCAGCGACAGCAACAGTCACCAACAATCCATGAAGCCTTGGTAAGACTAACCCTGTCAGTATCTCAGTATCCTACTAGAAGACACGTGTCTTTTTTGTCTTTGATGAAGCAAACAGAGACGCATCGGTGCGTACCTGCTCCTCCAGCCCCTTGACCCTGTGGCGGTGGGCTCGCTCCCTGGTGCCCAGCGTTCGCTCCATGTCCCTGAAGCTGCTCCTCGTCCTCTCCGCCTCTCGCTGGGCTTCGTCGCGCTGCCTGGCCAGGCTCTCGCACAGGCTGTGGGACTGCTCCATGTCGGTCAGCTGAGTCTGCCCAGCACGGGAAACACACACAGTTCACTTTCTGAGGCCACAACAACACAGACGAAAACAACAAAACATTCAGGTGCTTCAAGTTTCACCACATGCTGATTGTTTCAGAAATAAATAACAATAAGTGACTTAGAGATAGAGAACAGCATGAAACTAATGCTAAAATACTAACATATGCAGTCTCTGAAGTTATTAAATTGCAGCTTCTTGGCCAATAAGACCTAAATAGTCTGTGAAAAACTTGAAAAAATGGAAAGAAATAAAAACTAGTCTGAAATGTGAAAGCAGTCTGAAATAAACAACTTTAATGACCGTTGCTGAATTCCTCTAAAAACCCACTGCTGCTTCATTTATTTGCTCATTTATTGCAGGTCTGTGGTTAGAAAAAAAAAAAAAGAAAAGCCTCATGTTTCTAGTTCAGCACCAAGGCTATAAAGAAGGAAATTCCACAAAAAATGGATGGTTGAGAGAAATGGTGCAGATTTTATTTACAGAGTAAAAAAAAAATCCTGAACCTTTTGTTGTTTTGTGGTCTTAAAGTTGTTTTGATAAAACTGATACATTATAGATGTTAGATGGCATTTCAGCTCAGGTTTTTACATTCATCAGAGTAATTGTAAACTTTTACTTTGTCTTTTTTTTGTTTCGTCTGCTCAGACTTTCACCTCCAACTGACATGTGGAGCAGAAGAGTTACTCTGTTACAGGAACAAAGTAGCGTTGCTACTTTGTAACTATTCCATGAAGAGCTGCTTTCACGCGTCCAGCAGCGGCTCTCAGGGTGATTTTCCTTCGCTGGAGGATGTGTGCGATCGCAGCGCCGCTCACCTGCAGGATGAGGATCTGCTGCTGCGCCTCCTGCAGCTCCTGCTCCGCCGTGCCCAGAGTTCGATCCAGACGGCTTTTCTCCGCCGACAGACGCATGGTGCCTTCCTCGGACTTCAGCTTCTGACGCTCCACCTGGATCACAGAAGCGATGAGGGAAACCACCAGCGTTTCATCGGAACAGTACATTTTCAAGCCTTTGGGTTTATTTTTTTTAAATCGGAGGTTTTGCTGTGCGGACCTTATCCAGCGTGTTCCTCAGTGCGTTCTTGTCCTTCTCCAGCCTGACGGCCTGTCGCTCCGCGTCTTTTTTCTCCGTCTCCAGCATGGCGACGGCTCTCTGCAGCCCCCTGAGTCGCTCCTCCAGAGCTGCCCGCTCGGTCTGGGCTGACTGGACGCCGCGCTGAGCCTCCACCAGCCCGGCTGACCGCTGACGCAGTGCCTGAGGGCAAGCACAAGGACAGGAGTCTGTAGAGCCTTAAGTCACCGGGGGTTCTGTCTTCTCTCCGCGTGGTTTCGGTGGCCTCTGACCTCCTGAGCGTTGCTGAGCTCCACCTCCAGCTCCTCTCGCCGCAGCTCGCTCTGGTTCAGCTCACTCTGGAGGCTCTGCACGCGATCACCGAGGGCGACCATGTTTCTCTTGGCTTCGGCCAAAGAGGCCCGCATTTCATCCATCCGATCCTGATGAAAACAGAGCAACCATCACACCCCCACGCTCATCTCCCGGCTCCGTGTTTCCTCTCCTCTGACCGACTCACCTGTAGGAGCCGCTTGTCCTGTTCCACCGAGCTCAGCGTCTTCTGCAGGGCGACCAGGCGGCTCTGCGTGGCGCTGTGAGTGGCCGCCGAATCCTGGAGCGCCTGGTGGAGAGAGCTGGTCTTCTCTTTGAGCAGAGATTCGTTTTCTTGTGCTTTGAGCAGAGCCTGGCTCAGCCTCTCCACCTCTCTGTGCATCAGAGACACGCGAGATTCTCCATCTGAAACCTGCAAGGGCGAAGAAAACGGTTTAATTACTGAAGGAAGCTGTGAACGAACGAATGGGTGTCTGCGGGTCTGACCTGTTTGAGGAGGGAGTCGTGGCGCTCCTGGGAGGCGTGGCTCTCGGCCTCCCGGTCTCCCAGACTCAGCTTGAGCCTCTGCAGCTCCCCCTCCAGGCTGCGCCTCCCCAGCTCCACCCGGGTGGCCCGGGCCTCGGCCGCCTCCAGCGCCTCCCGCAGGCGCCTCCTCTCCGCCTCCAGGCGCATCTCGGCGGCTCGCTGCTTGTTCAGCTGATCCTGCAGGAGCGCGAGGGAGACGGAGGTCACGAACACCGAAGCTTTTTGTCATGATCACAAATATTTTAACCTAACTGTTGCTTTCTTATTTTTAACAATCGTCCGCAGTCTGCTTGAGTGTCAACTCCTCCTGTCAACACCGAGACGTCACGAGAGGCGCGGAGCATCTGTTGTTATTATGTTCCCTGACACACGCAGCTCCGCCGCTGAGTGCTGCCATATGGTGACTGTGGCAGCTCAGCGGTCGCCGCCGTTGGGAGACAATATGAGCGCGCGCAAGCTCAAATGGGCGAATACCTGAATGTGCTTCTTTTCTGTCTCCGAGGCCTGCAGGGTTCGCTCTAAATCCTTCACCCTGTCGCTGAGCGCCCTCCTCTCTCGGTCTGCTCTCCTGGCCGCCTCCTCCTGCTGCTGCAGCAGGATCTGGGTGGTGGTCAGACGCTCGTCCAGGCCACGCTTTCCTACAACCACACAGAGAGCTTTGGTCAACAGCTAAATGTCTCCGCATTCAGTTTAAAAAGTAAGAGTCTCGACCACAAATCTGATCGTTCTTTCCAGTTTATCACTACAGGATGCCGACCTTCTTGGTAGTCCTGTAAGGTGTTCTGCAGCTGAGCGAGGCGGCTCTGTGCCGAGTCCCGCTCCCCCTGCAGCTCCTCCAGCTCCCGCTGGAGCGTCCCCAGCTGGCAGCGCGCATCGTCCTTTAAAATCAGCAATAAACAAAGACTTTAACCAAACAAACAAAAACATGATCCCGGGATTACTGCAAATATGTTTGTGGAGTTTGGCTCCTCTGACCCTCTCCCTGTGTGCGTCACGCAGCTCCTGCAGGAAGTCTCTGAGGCCACTCCGGAGCGTCTCGGGGTCCAGGTCTGGCAGGGGAAGGGGCAGAGGGGTGTCTCCTCTCTCAGGGGAAGCAGCTCCTGAGAGGTTGTCAGGGGTGCTGACCTGGAATTCTGCTTTAAAAGAAGACAAAGAGTTTCCACCGTGGAGTAAACCTGTTGAGAAAATCAAAGACAGACTCCTTATCAATCCTGTGCGAATCATTCGTACCTTTCGGAGGCGACAGCGAGGAGCGCAGCGGCGAGACGCTGTGGTGGCGGGACACGGTGCCGGGAGACGTGGAGCTGCCCCCGGGGCTCCGGCCCCGGCCCCCCCGGCCGCTGGCCCCGATGCCCAGCGTCCTGGTCAGCGCCGACTGGAGGCTGCTCAGACGGAACTCCAGCTCCCTCCTGCCCACCTCGGCCCGGGACAGCTCGGCCTCCGTGGCGGCCAGACGCCCCTGCGCCTCGCTCAGCTGCAGGCCGGACTGGGCGGCGGCGTCCTGGGCCGCCTGGGCGCGCAGGGAGAGGTTCTTGGCTTCGTCCTGGAGCTTCTTCTCGCAGCCGCGGGCCTCCTGCAGCTGGGCGGTCAGCTCGCGCTCGCAGCTGCGCCAGCCGGACTCCGACTCCAGCAGACGCTTCTGAGTCACACAGAGCTGCCAGGAAACAGAGACGCCACACTCTGAAGGCACTCGGTCCAACCCGGAGCAGCCAATCTCCTCACTTTCTGTCCTCACCTCTTTCTTGAGGGAGTCTCGGGCTGCTTCCGCTTCAATCAGCTTCTGTTTGAGGGTAAAAACATCTTTTCCTTTCTCCTCCTCTCTCTGCTCCTCTAGTGACAGACGAGTCTGCAGCTCGGCCACCTCCCTCCCTCTCTGCTGCTTCTCTCCTTCAAGAACCTTCAGCTGAAGACAGAAAAAGCAAAAACCGCATCGCCACCATGAAAATCTCCAATCTAGTTCACTGACTGAACCCTGAGTTTGGAGTCAGAGACAGATGTGTGACAGAAAGTGTGTCTGACCTGTCGGCGGAGCTCCTGAAGCTCCCGCCGAGCCTCCAGCCGCGACCTCTCCACCTCCCTCAGGCAGCTCCGCAGCTCCGTCACCTCCTTCTGGGTGGACGACAGCGTCTCCTCCAGCACAGCGAGCCGCTGCTCCTTCTCTTCACACTGTCGCTTCACGCTGACAAACCCAACACAGGTTTGTTTCAATATATCAGGACTCCTGAACCCGGATGAGTTTGCTCCTGCTTCTCTGCGTACCTGATCCTCTCCGAATCTGCGCTGCGCAGAGTTTCTCTCAGGTGTGTGTTGGACTGGCCGAGGGCGTCTCGCTCCATGGAGACGTCGGACAGGTTGCGCCGCAGCTCCGCCGCCTCCCTCCTGCAGTTTTCTGCGGAGTCCTGACTTTGGCTCAGGCGGCGTTCGGCCTCCAGCGAGTCCCGCTTCAGCCGGTCTCGAGACTCCTCGGCCGCCGAGAGCGACGCCCTGCACTGCTCCAGCTGCGGGGGGAAACGTCACGCTTCTTCTGAATCAATGAATGTATGGGAATAATTTTCATTACATCCATCAAACATGCTGAGGTTCTCTGGTTAGGCTGCAGTTTAAAGACATGAATGTTACGCAGGTCTTTCTTCTTGGATCCGTTACCTCTTTAAGGGCCACGTCGGCGCGTGAGCGCAGATCGGTACAGGCCTCTCGTAGACTGTGGAGCTCCCTCTCGTGGGCAGAGGCAGCGTCTTCCTGCTGGGAGCGGAGCTCCTGCAGCTCACTAGTCAGAGCGCCGACTCTGATCTGAAAGACAAAATCTTGTCACTAAATCCTGTTTTTGTGACGCACGAAAAGCCGCAAAAGATGGATCGGGGTCAAAGTGTGACGTTTCCAGCACGTCTACGATCACCTGCTCCTGCTCTTTGTAATGAGCGACTTCTCTGGACATTCGCTCGGCCTCCAGCACCGCGGCTGACAGCTCCGCCTGCAGACTGGACACCCTGTCAGACAAAACCGTTTTCTCTGCCTCCTTCAGCGACAGGGCCTGAGAAGAGAGAGAATATTCTGCATATTATTAAATACGAAGGTGGGAAACGTTCCCCAGTTTGAGCCTCAGATCAGACCTGCTGTTTCTCCGTTTCGGCCTGCAGCAGACACTGATCCCTGTCATGCTGCAGACTGCTCAGCTCATCGCGCAGCTCCTCCCGCTCCCTCTTCGACCTCTGGAGCTGCTCCTCGATCTCCTGCCTGAGCTTCCTCAGCTCCACCTCGTGTTCCATCAGCAGGCCGTGCCGCACAACTTCCTGCAAGGCCAAACGGCACAAAGCTCATCGCAAGCACTCCATTAGTAAAACCATGTGAAACCGTGTGTGTGTGTGTGAACTCACTCACCTTCTCTGAAACCAGCCGGTCCAGCTCCTCCTGGTGCTCAGCGGCGGCCTTGCGTAAGGCCTGCTGGGCCTCCAGCTGTGCAGCATTTAGGGCCTGAGTCACAGCCTGTTTGTCCCTCTCAGCCTGGGAAGACGCGTTCTCCGCGTCTGAGCGCGCACGCCTCAGCTCAGCTGCAAGGCCAAGCAAAAACACAACAACAAGCTCAGCCATTCGGCTCTCATCGCGCCACAACACGAGCCAGCTGTGTCTCCCGTTAAGAGCTTCCTCATCTTCTCTCTCACCTGCTGACGTCTCACATCGGACTCGGAGGTTCTGGTTCTCCGCCTCCAGCTGCTCTCTGCGAGACTCCACCTGGACCAGCTGCTGCTGCACGTCGAACAGGCTGGTTTCCAGCGATTCCCGCTCCGACCTGCAGGTCACAAACGCAAATCACACACGAAACAAAAGACCTACAAGTTTTAAATACAGCACCGAATGAAAGACATTCATGAAGCATTTTTAAAAGGGCAGCAGCATTTTTTTTTATGAAAGACTACATGCCTGAGCAAGTTGTTGTTAGAAATAAACATTTCCTTCACAGTTTGATATATATCGATTTATATTAGTGATTATTATCACAACAAAATATATTTGTACTGCACAGGCTGTATTGTAAAAAATACAGTAAGGAATAAGCCAGAAGCACAGCTCCAACCTGAACGCAGCCAGCTCCTCTGACAGCATGGTGTTTTCTCTCTCCGACGCTGTCAGCTGGACCACCAGAGCCGCTTTATCTCGAGCCAGTTCAGCGCGACTGCGGCCGGCCTCCTCCAAGGCCACCTCGTTCCTCTGGCCCTCTCCTCTGATCAGGCTCAGCTCTGAGCCCAGAGAGGTCACCTCCCCACAGAGCTGCCACACAGTCGACACGCTGAGATGAGCTGGAGCTTATAGTGAATGCACGGTGCTTGGAGCCACATTTTGAGATTAAATCAGTTCCAAATGTAGGAATTAAACACTTTTTGATCAATCTGTGGTCCACCTGAGTGACTCTCTCCTGCAGCTTCAGCCTCTCGGTCCGGAGGCTCTGCAGCTCGGCCTCCATCCCCGCCCGGCCCAGCTCGGTGTCCTGCAGCGACTGTTGCAGCGTGATGCGGGAGGATTCCTGCTCCAGCCGGTCCTGCTCCAGCCGGACCAGCTCGTCCCTGATGGTCAGCTTCTCCTGCTCCGCTTCACGCCTCTGCGCCTGCAGGAGGGCCTTCTCCTCCTCCAGCTGACAAACAGCAACAGGAGGGAAAGTTCATATTAAGAGCTCTGGAAGCAGAACATCTTATTGTTGCAAGAAAACCCCATGACAGAGTTGTAATCTGTCCTCACCTGGAGGATGTAGGTGTTTAGGTCGACCTTATCCTGGGCCAGGCTCTCATTCATGCCGCCCATCTTTGCCAGGGAGTCTCTGAGCGCTGCGTCCTCAGACTGGAGCTTGTTGATCAGCAGGGACAGCTCAGTGTTGCTGCTCTCAGCCTGGAGGAGAAAATACAAAAAAAAAAAAAATCTACATAAAATCTAAATCTACAGGAGTTCAGCAGAGTTCAAGTTGTCTTTTTCTTACCCGGGCAAGTGCTTCAGACAGCTGGGCTTTCTCCCGCTCCAGCAGCTGCCTCTCAACTTCCCCCTGCTGGTGGGTCTCCTTCACAGCGGACAGCTCGCCGCGCAGAGCCGAGGCTCGGCTCTCGCCATGATCCCACTGCTTCTGTCTGGAAGAAGACAACGCAAAGCTCAAAGTATTGCACTGTGATGTATCGCAGTGGAAAGTAGTGTTTTTCACACATTTCTTTCATTTGAATGGAGTCAAGAAGTTTTGGGGTTAATAGTGTTTAAAAGATAAATGAAGGTGAAGCTTGTAAAGAGCTTTTAAATAGCTCCTTGTGTGTGCTGTGTATGCCCTGCTCTTCGTCTGGCGGATTAGCACCGGGATCACGTTCACTTAATCGCCATTGATCGGCCTGCTTACATCCTCTGAGCCTCCGCCTTCGCCCGGTCCCTCTCCTGCATGACGGCCTCCTTCTCCTCCCTCTCGTGGTCTCGCTCGCGCTGCAGGGAGGTCAGGGTCAGCTGGAGCTTCTCACAGTCCATCTGCAGGATCTGACTGCTGCTCTGCGCCGTCTGGACCAGCTTCTCCAGGTTCACCTTCTCACTGGAGGCAGGAACACACAGAGTTAAGGACAGGCCAGGATCTGACGGCTAACAGGACGCTGCAGGAGGGGAGGTAGCTGTCTGCCAACCTGGTGACTGTGTCTCGCTCCTGCTTCAGACGCTCTTTCTCCTTCTGGACGGCCTCCCTCTCTCTCTGAGCAGAGTCCCTCTCGCGCTGCAGCACTTGGTTTCGCTGTTCGGCGTCCTTTTTGGCCAAATCCGACTCTGAGAGCTGCTTCCGTAACTGTTGCACTGAAGCCTGGGCACTGAGCAAACGACCTCGGACGTCCTGCAGACATCAAGACACGAGCAGAACGAATGAGGTGCAGACACATCGTTGAAGTGCATGTTAATGGAGCAAGATTTTCTAAATATTCAGTAAAAATCACATTTAAGTAGGTTAATTACGTAAAAACATTGTAGCAAGAAGTCACCTGTATTACAAAAAAGCCCTAAGATGATCTTTTAGGGATTTTGGTCCTTTAAAACAAACCTCAAATGCATAATAACTCAAAATAACACAGTTTGACACATTAAATGACTGTAGGCTCCTTCACTGGTACACCTACCATACTGGGCAGCTCCCAGCATATAACACCTCGCTTTAAGATCAAAACCAGCATACAGTTCGACTGTGTGTGTGTGTGTGTGTGTGTGTGTGTGTGTGTGTGGTAGTTCTTCATCACGCGTCACCTGCAGCTGCAGCGTCTTGCTGGCGACTGCCGACCGGAGAGCCGACAGCGCGGCCTCCGGGAGAGGGGGCAGCGAGGAGGCTCGAGTCGGGGAGGCCGCCCTCCGAGGAGACGAGGCCCTGAGGGGGGAGGAGTCACGGATCAACCACAGCAGCGGAGCCCCGGAGTTGTCCTGATCCGCCTCTGACGACGACTCCCCGTCTGACAGGACGCTCTGCGAGACGACAGCGAAATGAAGCGCTGCCTTCGTGATGAACTGTCGAGTGTGTGTGTGTGTGTGTGTGTGTGTACCTGTGCGATGTCCCGCAGTGTGTCCAGCAGCGTCTCGCTGTGAGCTCTCACCATCTGCATGTCAGTCTCGTCGTTGCCGCTCTGCTCCTGAAACGAAGCGCAGGGTTTCATGCAGGAGGAAGTTGAGAAAACGTGAGCATCACGGTCCTGGCGTCCGTCCGTCTCACCTCCAGCCTCCTCCCTAGGGCGGCGATTTCTCTGTCCCGCTCTTCAATTTGATTCTTCAGTCGCTCCATCTCTCGCAAAGAGTCTGATAACCTGAAAGCACAGGTGAAAAAGGAAATAGACATATTTTTAACAGAGCTCAGGCTCTAAAAACAGCAGTATGAAGCTGTGCTGAGCGGAAACCATGCTGCCACTGACCTGAGGCTGAGCTCACTTCTCTCTGCGTCTGCTCTGGTCTGAAGGTTCATCATCTCAGTCACTCGCTCTCTCAGCTGCTGCTCCAGCTGGACTCGGACAGATTTCTCCCGCTCCAGCGCCAGAGCGGCTCCTTCCTCCCGGCAGTGCAGGGTGGCGGACACGCCGGCGCAGGACACGTGAGCGGAGTGGGACATCCGGGAGAGCTCGTTACGCACCTCCGACAGGTCTCTGAGAGAAAAGATGATCCCACACATGAAGAGGAAACGGACACATTGTTTTTACAACATGTAGGGTTTTAAAGTTTCCACCTCTCAGTGGCGGTCTTCATCTCACAAACGTGCCTCCTGAACCCGACAACCTGTCGCCACAGCGTGAGCAGACGGCCGTGTTCGCTGCTGAAGTAGCTGTGGAAAGACTGAACGGGGAGCAGAGCATCATGAATTCGCCGCCTCTGCGCTTGAAGCGCTTCAGAGTTCGGGCAGCATCCCTCTCCCACCTCCTCCTCCCTCCTCCAGTCGGACTCCTTCTGTTCCAGCTCCTCTCTGGCTTTGGTCCAGTCGGCGGTGAGCCGGCGGATGTCCTGACTGAGAGCCTCGTTGGCCAGGCCGGCCTGTTCCAACTGCTCCCGGAGCATGGAGTTCACCGCAGACAAACTGCTGCTCCTGGAAACACACAACAAGATTACAAACAGCCAAACAAAGGGTGCAAAAAACGAACAATGAAACCAAAACGATGAATTCCCGGTTCAGCCGCTTCAATACTTCTGTCAGTCCAGGGACAGGCTGAGGGCGTCACAGACATGAAGGACAGCAGAGCGGCGGCTGATTGAAGTCTGACCTCTGCTGTTCCTCCTCCAGCCGGATCAAAGCATCCTCCAGGTTGCTGCTCGCCTCGTCCTGGTGGCGCCCGTTTGATGTCTCGCTGTGGCTCTGAGAGAGAGATTTGCACGTGACAATCAGATTTCTGAAAACGCTGTCTGGAGAAGTTTCTCATCAATGCACTCCACCTACACCCACACTGTGTTTCTCCAACTCAGACGACTTCTCCTGCAGCGTCTGCTCCAGATCGCCACACCTCTTCTTATACTGCAGCACCTGAAGCAGCAGAGGAGACAGGTGACCTCTGACCCTCCTCAGGGAGGGACGGACTGAAACAGGCCTACCTTGGCCTGCAGCTTCTGCACCAGCTGCGCCTGCCTCTGCTGCCCCTCCTGGTAGGCGGTGAGTTTGCGCTTGTAGGCCGCTTGCTCCTCGTCCAGCCGCCGCCGCAGATCCACGTTCTGCTGAGCCAGGCAGCGAGACTCCGGCGAGTCACGGTCCCCGTCTCCCGTTTCCAGGCGCAGCGCCTGCTCCAGCTGTGGTTTCAATAAAGGTCGGAGGCAGGAGGGCGAGGAGGGTTAAGGTCACACCAAGACACTGTACAGATGGTCACAGCACTGCTGCTGGATTCTGTCCATTTACAAAGCTATTCAGAGCTTCTTATGACCGCTGCAGCCACAGCTGTTCGCTATCACTTTGCAGAATCCAGTGAGAGTTTGATGGAGGCAGTAACTCCCTTCAGGGACATGTGACTTCTGCAGCCTGTTGGCCGGTGGACGCAGTATAATGATCAACCCAAAACGGGGCTGTGCAGCCCACCCACCCACTGCCACATCGCTCAAAACCACTCAAGCCCCTGTTTACAGTCACCCGGGGTGACAGACGCCATGGCAACATTCCACTCCAGCTCATACCACCCCCCATCACCTGGGAGACGAGCAAATCTCAGACAAAGAAAGGGGGAGAAAACACTGAAATGTTGAAAAGAAAAAAGTGCCACAGTGTTCCCAGTAACAAAGCACCTGGAGCGCCTCAGACACCAGCCTGTGACTTTATTACAAGTCATTTCCATTCAACTCAGTTTTATTAGGATAAAACTCGACTCAGTGCCCCTATTTCATCTCTTCAGTGCATTTCTGCCGATCCGGCCGTCGCCAGGCGTACCGGCGTCGCTGCTTACCCGCTCACTGATTGCGCCGTACTTGATGGCGAGCTCGTCTCGGTCGGCTCTGCTGTGCGCCAGCAGGTCCTCCAGCCTCGCCAGCTCCACCTGCAGCACCCGGTTCTCCTCCTGGAGGGACATGACGGAGGACATGGCTCCCCCTGTCCACAGGAGGCAGAGACGGAGGGGACAGGACACAGAAAGCTTACAGAAGGGCAGAGGAATCAAACCTGGTTTGATAAGGTACCGAAGAGGACTCACCGCTGTCGTTGAGATTCTTTGTGACAATCTCTCGGACTCTGGCTGGCAGACATGTAGGGGGGTCGTCGGGCGAGGGACCCCGGACGGTCAGCTTCTTCTCCTCAGACAGAACGCTCTCTTCCAGCTTCTGGGGCAAAGAACAGCACAAAGCACACAAACGCTACACACAAGACCGCAAAACCTGATAAACCTCGCAGAAACATGACAGACTGAGCGGTGACACTGGCGAGTAGGGGAACACATGAGAGGGTGAACGACGTCACATCACGATGAGCGCAGTGAGAGGCGGAGATCGTCCCGCCGTGCCTCACCTGGATCACCGACTCCAGCTTGCTGGAGTCACCGTCTGAGTTTTCCGCTGTGCTCATCGCAGCAGATATTTAAAGTCCTCCTGGGAAATAGGATTAACCCCGGGGAGAAGCGTTGCCCCTCCGCACACCGGGCCGCGGTCGCCTCACTTTCCAGCGGTGCAAAGCAGAAGAAAAGTGTGTGACCTCTGTGGAGGGGTGTCTGTGTGGCTGCCGGGAGCCGAAGGCTACAAAGTTTTGGTGGCAGAGGAGCGGAGCGGAGCGCGTCCGTCCTGCTGCCTCCTCCTCCTCCATCCTCCTGCTCCTCCTCCTCCTGCTCTGCCGGGCAGCAGAGATTGAGGACAGCAGGATTAGCAGGTTTTAAAAGCACAGCCCTCCTCTCAACTCCACACACACCTATTTAGCAACAACTAAAGGTGGGAAAAAAACCTGTAAAGAGCACTTTTCCAGAAAAAAGTTAACTGTAAATTCACTGCAATGACACATATAAATGTAATCCTTATTATTAATTATATACAATAGTCCGATTTAATCCAACTTAATAAGATAATAACAACTTTCATCAGCAGTTCCTGTTTGATAAAGACAGATTAAATGAATTGAATTTGCATTAGTAAGAATACATAAGAAATGATTGCTTCACTTTCTTTACTTTTTGTTGTTGGTTTTAAAATCTTGTCATTCAAACCACTGTTATAACTTAAAATGTAAGGAAATATATGTGGAACCTAATTTTTTAAGGTATATTGATCTTAACTACAATAATATTGCTGATACAATTTACAAAGGGGAATGTGAGCAAAACAAAGTGTTCCGCTTTATAAACGCTGCAAATAATAAAGATCCAAACTGCACTGAAAAGTGTCTGAAATGATAAGATTTTGGGTGGAGCCGTTTATATGACGGCTGCATTCACACTGGAGATTAAACACGGAAGCAACGAAAACTGTCTGGTTACAACAGATACGTTTTTTTTTCAGTTATATATTACTATTATATATATGAAAATATTACTATTTTCATGAGTCACATGTCCAGAGTGTGTTTTGAAGGTGAAAGTGGATCAAGTTCTGTGAAGTAGGGTCCATTTTCTTACACTTTGAGAATCAATTTTCCAATCCTGGACTTTAGGTACTGTAGAATATCACAGTTATTCAGATTAAATCTCCATTCAAGGCCCTACATTTTAAAACTCTTGACAGCACTGTGCCTTCAAATATCTCATTGTATTGCACTATAAAACAAAGTTTTCAGGTCAGTAAATTTAAAAATTTAAAAAGAAGATCCTAGAATAATAATATCAATAAAACAATAGCTATAGATATATTCCGAGGACCTGAAAAACAATTTGGAACAAACTTATTTTATCAAATTTGTGCAGCATGAAGTTTAACAACTGGCTCCTCGTGCAGAAACTAGACTCAGTTTGACATAATGTCAATGGTCAAAAATGATTTAATCATGAAACAACATGAACATTCAACATGAAAAAGTGTGTAAAAAAGCGAATCACTTTCAGATTTTTTTACATTCAATTGTTGAACCTTGACTAAATCAATTAGAAGAAACCCAGGAGCAAGATGGAAAAACTCTACACTCTCTATATTAGCTATTAATATTACTAAATCTACATTAACATGGCTTCATTCTTTTTGAGGATAAAATGTGGTTTTTCCGCTCAGTATATTGAGGTTTGGTCAAACAGTGGTAGGATGAGTCTGCAGGCATTTAAAGTCAGAGGGTGTGTCCTGCATTGTGCTTGAATTGTCACAGACAAAGAGGGTCATTGTGTCTCCAACAGCCCCCTCTGCTACCCTCCCCGATTTAATATTGCTTTTTTAATGTATACATATTCATTCCTACGCTGAATCCATCATACCCCTGAAAACCAGACAGAAGAGAAAGTTAGAAAAATAGAACTTATTGCTTTGTCAATAGTTTGCAGACTGTGCGTGAGACTTCTTCTTTCTCCACTGTCATCTTGAATACGAGGCGTCACACATTCTCCTGTTACACTGGCTTATTTTAGTGGAGTTTCATACATATTTAGTTTCATTTCATTTTTATAATACAATGGTGACAGGAGGACCAGCGGCACCAGTCAGAAGCCAGTGTTTAGATGTTTACATACACACTTTTCTCTTGGTTGTATGTTTTCAATGTGGTTTCTTAAATACTTTAGTTATCAGGTCATTTGATATCTCTGATGTTAATACTGAAACATTTGGATATTTTTTTTTAAAAAAAAGAAGAAAAAGTTTTACGATAACAGCGTCAAAAAGCAGTTCATACAGTTTTGTAGCTGCAGCGCCCCCTTTTGGTATATTTGTGAATTATCGACACTGATTTTCATGACAACAGAAACAAATTCAACACAAACCGTGTCATTATTGTTCATTCGAGCAGACAGACTCTGCGGGCTGTTACCGTCCACTCCTGCTTTAATAAAGACGTTTTTCTCTGCAGTCGCAGCTTCTAGGTTGTTTTGTTCGTATCAAAAAGGAACAGAAGCCTCGGAGTTTCATTCAACATCCTCTTTAAACTAAAACAGAAAGACACGCCCAAGTTTTCAAAAGTCTGCAGAGTTGGAGAAGGAGGAGGAGGAGGAGGAGGAAGAGGGCGCTGGAGCGTTAAACCGTGCAGCATCCAAACGAAAATCATCCAGATGAAGAGTTGGGATGTTTTCTGTCAGTTTCTCAGGGAGCGCGTGTCGCTGTGGAGACGTCAGCCGGATACAGACGGACGGAGGGACGGAGGCTCCGCGGCCGCGCGGCGGATAAACATTCCCGCGCCCCCGCATGAAAACCCAGCCTCACCTCGACTCGAGGGTCCGCAGAGACTCATCCCGCCGAGCGTCTGCTTCTCCGGAGAGGGGTTTAGATTAGAGGACGGAGAGGAACCAGCCGGATCCTCAGTCTGCAGGATGGTCGCCTTGTTCTGAAATCTCCTCCATGCTGGTTGTTCCGGGGAGGGACTTCAGCTCAGAGCATCACCAAGCATCTTACGCTCCAACACCACGTCAAACACCGACTTTTAATCATAATAATAACAATAATGATGGTGAAGAGGAAAAAAAAAACACTTTCGATTTAAGTTTTTACTTTCACGAGTTTATTTCAGCCCTAAAAGAGACAGTATCACGTTCTCCTGGGGAATGTCTCTGAGGTTTGCAAGTTCTCCCTGCGCATGTTTCTCAGGACATGCATTTGAGTATGATATGAAATTTAGATTTCATAGTAGAACATCTTTTAACAATGTTCATATTAAATTTGAGTTACAGGGGCTTATGATAATGTGTTGAGTTTTAGATAAAAAAATTGAGGGGAATCAGAGTTGAGTTATCAAGAAAACTGGAGTAATAAAATAAAAAAAAAAAAAGAATGGTTTTGTCTTATTCAAGAATGCTTAAACATTTTTAATCGTAATTCTTCTAATCCTTTAAAATGAGATACTGATTTTAATTACTTATAAGCTAAAATGAAAAACAATAAAACAAATTTGATATATTTCAGTTTATGGAAAACTTCAAAATGTATAGAATTGCAACTAGAAACATTGAGAAGAAATACATTCTGCACTGTCTCTCTTTTTTTTTTTTATTAAAATCTCATTCATAACAAATCCTTGTTGGCATCGACCTCCAGCAGCAGACATGGATCCACTGATCTCTCACTGAGCCGGTCGCTGAAGATTTAAAGTCAAGTGGATTTTCACATTTCTAGTGAAGAGTGGATAAACACATTTGAGAAAAGCTCACCTTGCCTGTGAGTCATGGAACATTCCTGAGCAACTATTCTGACAATGTGATGCTAAGCATGTGATGGACAGGTTACCTATAGTCAGGGTGTTATCTAACCCTTGGCTCAGTCCTGATCCTGAACTGGATAAAGCATTGCTGATGGATGATTACAGAATAATAGTGTGAAATGTTATTTTTAGCAAGTAGAGACACTCATGAAAGGCTTTCGGTAAAACAGCCAACCATAAACAAACCGTATATAATTTTCCTCCATTCAGAAAGGCAGCCTCAAATACAACAAAATCAGGTCGTTGAAATATAGAGTTTATTTACACACAGACGGAAGTTTACATTTTAAATCTTTTCCAGGAAGGCACTTGATCAAATACTTGATGCAAATTTTTTTAACAGAAGAGAAAGAAACTGAAAAGGGTAAAAAGGCACATTTTAAAAAGGGGAAACACCCAAAAGGAACGAAACAAACGTAAACAGACCAACAGATGTGTTGATGCTTTGAATGACAGACAGAAAGATGAGCACGACTTACTTTCCTACAGCTGTGATTCAAACTAAATCCCATTTTAACATGGGTAGGATGTTTAATCTAAAACTAATCATTAAATATCAATAGAATTTTGTAGGATCTAATAAAAACTACCAGTAAAGAAATAAAACACGCGCTGTTATACAGCTGAACAAAGACAAATACTTCAACTATTTTTCCCACATGGCAAAGAAAAGGAGGCGAGGGAGAAAACATGCAAACGCTTGATTTTGGAAAGATGAGGTCAATCCTACGACCCTCAGAGGTTTAAACAGCGACAGGACGTCTGATTTTTTAGGCAGAGGAGAAACATTTTATCAGATTAGTGTAACGAGGAAACCTTTCCCTTCAGCCAAGGCTCATTTTCTTTAAAGAGAGCCGAAACCTTCAATGATCAACAGTCACCTGAATGCTAAAATCAAACCTACTGCATACCAGAGTGTGGAGAAGAGTGTGAGGAGGAAAACTATGTACACTGTTTAGGGTTTGTTCCTCCAGAGCGTGTTGGTCGTCGGGCTAAACTTTCCTTCGAGCAGAGGAAGCTATCTGCTCCTCCGGCGCTCTTTCTTGCTACAGTCCTCGCGTCCTGTCCGTGGAATGTGCGGAACCTGAGTGTGCGCTCGGCTTCTCACAACTCAACTAAACTGCACCCATCCTGATTTGACAGCATCGTTACTGGAGCTGTGGACAAGAGGAGGTGAGGGGGGGGGGGGGGGGGGGGGGGGGTGGTACAGCACAACATGAGAGGTGACAAAATAAAAACAGAACGCAGCACAGTGGGTGGATGAGATGAGACGGCACACAGAGGGTGGACGTGCAATCCTCTCGCACACACACACACACACACACACACACACACACACACACACACTTACTTGGAACCTGCGGATGTGAAATCCCCCCACACATCCGAGCTGGGCTGTGCCGCGGGGCCGGGGGAGCCGAAGTCTAGAAGAGGAGCTGCGTTTGGAGGAATCTGTTGTCAGTAAACGCTTTCTGTGCTGTGAGCTTTGCTTTCAGCGAATGTGCTTTGAGACCACAGTGAATCACCGGAGTGAGTCTGGACAGGCTGTCCTCCAGGGGGGGGCAGGACTCCTCCGGCCTTCGCTCCAGGAGGAGGCGGGAGCAGACCTCCGGCGGCCGGCCGGGGTTTGGCGCCGCCTGCGTCCTTCTTCTTGATGTTCTGTGAAAGACGGCCATTGCAGCTTTACTGATGTTCAGCTCATCTGTTCGCTTCGTCTGGGGGGATCTGTGGGCTTCTCGCTCACCCCGATGCTGATTTTGATGGTCTGTCCCTCTTTGAAGCTCAGGTCCAGTTTCGGCGCCGAGCTCTGAGAAGCTTCCAGTTTAGCCAGCTCACCCTCTTGCTTGACCCATCTTTAAAAAGGCAGAAATATCACAGTTAATAACATTACAATGGCAGCTGGAGTCAAACCTGCAGCAAAATATTATTTAGGAAGACATCAGGTTGAAATGGGTTTTGGATAAAAGTGAATCAAATGAAAGTTTAGAAAGTATAGCATATTTTTTTTTAATAACAGTAATGAATCATTTGTTAATTTTGTTTACATCAGGCTTGAACGACACTTTCCCCAAACATATTTGGATGGAAATAAAGGGATTGTTTTCTGAGACTCTTAAGTCAGTGGAAAGGTTTATTTCAGGCTAATGTTAGTTAATATTTAATGACGCTGCGCCAATGCTATTATGAGTACTTAATTATTTAAATGGTCAGGTAAAAATATACTGAAAGTTGTTTGTAAGCAAAACAGGATAAGGTCTGGATGCACTGTCGAATGAAAACAAAATTTGGCATTATAAGCAAATCCAGTGTGATTTTTGTTCAGTGGTGGTAAATGTGTCTGTATTTGTCAGAAATAGCTCAATTGACATGCATTTGCAAGTATTCCGTTTATAAAAAGTAATAAATATATCTTAACATATATCTAAACATTAAAATAAATCATACATATATTTCTAGTCACAGTTCACTTACTTAAAATGGTCCTGTAAGGCAACGTTGAAGTCAAATGAGTCTCCACGATCCGCAAAACCCAGGCCGATGAAAGCATGCCGTCCTATAAATACAGAGATGTGTTGACCAAAATACATTCATCTACTTCGTGGTTTTTACATCACACCACTGAGGAGCACACAGCACATAGTCCTGCATCCATACTGCATAAGAAGACAGTTCTTTAATGCTAAAATGTGAATTTACACCATATGGATGCAATGATACAAAGTAAAATCTGAATCTTAGAATTGAGTCAAAACTCAAACGTGAATCTATACACTTCTCATAAAATTGTCTTACCATTGCCGTCCTCTATCCGGATCACAAAGTACCTGCTGGAGTCGGTCACAGCTTCCACCACAATGCCGGGATACTGTTCGACAGGAGCTTGAGCAAACAGCTCCCCTGTGAAAACAGCATTTACACCAAACAAAGCCTCAGAAGTTACCAACAAGTAAAGTGAAAAGGCTTTCTGAAAACAGAAAGCCTTTTCGATCGCACTATGAAGCAGTTCATCTTCACTCATAATACGGTAACGTTTCATAAGAACCCCAGTCCACAGATCTCCTGTCATAGAGGCATGTTAAGCACTGTTTACCTGTGTTTTTGTCCTCTAACTTGATGAAGGCCATCTTGCCTTTTGCTGTAATTTTCATGCGACCACTCCATGCAGGTTCATCCAGCTTCCAGTCAGCAGCGCTAGAAAAACAGGAAGTTCATCTTAGAACCATAACGGTTTGTGTAACCCTCATCCGTGCAAAGAGCTGACTCCAAAACCCCTTTTAAAAATAAGCTGACACATTTTTCACTACAGGAGGAAGATAAATCAATAATTTGCTTAGATGCTAAAACAATATGGAAAGAGAAAGTCAAAAGTGTAATCAAATGTAAATTACCTACTTAAAGTACAGTTTTGCTGGGGCAGACTGAATTAAACTGGATTTATATAATGACAAGATGAATATTTTCTTAAAAAATAATTAATAATAATAATAATTAAACTCGTTTTTATATACATATATGATAAGTGGGGATTGAATAAAAACTCATGGTGTCATTTTTGCTTTATTACAATTTAGAACTGAAACCTGAAAAAAAATGAACTTTCCTCTCTTGCTTGTAGGAAAGAATAAAATAAAAAGACATTTATAAGTGGGAGATGTAAAGAACAGACTGATATTTAATACCAGTTGAATTACTTTTTCCAACAGGCAGCTAAAGTTGTCAGTGACTGCATCCATTATCGGACATACGCTTACAACCTGCCAGGCACAATTTTTTGAAAATGATGCAAATCACCCCAAATGAACAACTTTAAAAAGTGCAGCGAATGACAAAACATGTGGCTTTATGTGCGTAGGTGAAACCCGGAGGAAGTTGTTGTTACCTAGTTGTGGTGACCTATTTCCGAGAATCCAATATCTGGCTATCAATTTCCAGCATCATGTGTCCCAGTTATTTTCACTGACTCAAAGACCTTTTAAGTACCATCGTGCTATGGACGCAGGAGATAATCGAGAAGTTTTGTAGAAAATTAAAGAAAGAAGTTGCGAAATGTCCTGACGGTGCAGTGTCCGATAAGGGATGCAGGGTCGTATCAGCCTGCTGCCACGGAGCTCCAGCTTACCGCGCGGTCAGGCGGTCTTACCGGTATCCTCGGTTAGAGGCCCGCGGCGGGATCTTGTAAACGTGAACCTCCGGTTTTACGCACAACATCGACTCATAACTACTGTCTTCTGCCATTTTGGCAAGTTTCACTACCCAAAAAACTACTTCCGACTTTCAATGGACAGCTCGCCTGCTCAGGGGCCGAAGAAGGAGCCGCGGAGCCGGATGGAAGCAGCGCCCCCCAGCGGCCAGGAGGAGGGAGCGCCTCACAGCTCACACCAATGCACACCTGAACCTGTCCTGATCAAATGTATTCCTATGTCATTTATACTGTACAATAACGTATGAAAGAACAGGACAGATAACCTCATTTAAAAAAATTAAATATGATTTTTTTTAATGCGCAACTATAGCTTTATCACTTTTTAATACAAGAAATAAAGTCTAAAGTTTGGAAACAATTTATCTGAATTTTAAACTGTTGGAGTTGTGAGCTCTACATGAAGTATTCATAAATGTATGAACCATTTTGCATTTTGGTGCTGCAATTCCAGTTTTTCACTTCAGTATATCATTAGTCCAAAATATTGATACTGGGTTATTTTGCTAAATACTGCTGAGACGTTTACATTTTTGTTGAATTTCCTTTTTAACAAAATTGCATCTCGAAGAACTGTATATCCCACTGGGTTTCACTGCACCATGTAAAGATCCCATGCACCGTAGTTCATGAGTAGCATTACTGTTATTCATGAACAACGATTAAGCATGGAAGCTAACTGCTAAACTACCATCACTTTGAAGTCTACTGTAATTTTCTTTATGAAACAGCTTTCCAATAATCCTTGAATGGGGGATTGAGGAATTCTACAGCACTACAATACAGAGTAACCCAAAGCAAAATGAGTATTGGGATCTTTTCTCCTAAGTCTCATAAGAACGAACACAAACAGTATCAGCCTGATGATGTTTATTAAAGGGTATTCAAATTTAGATTTCCTTTTCAAGTTTCAAAACAACAATGACATCATATAAGCTTCAAACCAGACAGATATTTGTGAATGACTGCAACAAAGCATTGTGGGTACATCGCACGAGTGAGTGTTCACTGTAGAAATGATCAAAACAATCCGATTTCAGATGGCTCTCCTTTGGACAACTGGACCAGAAACCTGGAGTATCCGAGAACTGCATCCTTGAGTGTGAAGGATCTAATCCACATACCAAACTGTCCCTCTTTCCAATGCAAGTTAACTCTGGGTGCTAAACCATGAGAATAAATCTGATCCACTGTTTCTCAGGCTGGAATCGCTGGAATAAGCAGCATAAATGCATCTCTTGTATTTTTAAACCCATTTGCTGTGGTGGTTTTTAGCTTCAAACACTAAATTTGAATATTTCCAATCTGGTTTAACAAACACCACAAGGATCTGAAACTAACATTAAAAAAAGAATATTGAAACAGCTGGAAATCACTTGTTTAAAAAAAAAAAAAAAGGCAAAAAAAAATTGACAGAGCTTTGTCAGTTATGTGGGATCTAATTATTATCAGAGTTGACCTGGTGTAAGTGTAGCCTAAAAGATGAACTCGAATCGTAATGCTGTAAATTGCATGTTGGCCGACAGGGATGTTTCATCATATAAGGCATTAAAGTGTCTAAAGGTTTCCAACTCACTGCATTCAGTGTAGAACTAACTTCTCACTGGTATTCCATCAGTAGATCTGGATGTGAATGAGTGTGTGCTTTTATTTCAAATTGGTGGGAAAAAAAAGTGCAGAAGAGACCGAGAACCTTCATTGTATGAAAAAAAAAAAACCAAAAAAAAAAAAAAAAACAGGAAGTAAATCAAACCATGACTTAAGGACACCACATGTGACTTTTCCATATTCACTTCACGGCCAGGGAAACAGCTCCGTCTTCACTGAAGGTCATGATGTTCAGTTTTGCATGTGTATGGAAAAAAAAAACAAAAAAAAAAAAAACCCAACTTCTCAATGTGATTCAGTCCAGCCAAACCCAAACCTCCAGAATCAACAAAACTGATGCTTTTAGGGAAAACTGAACATCACAGCATTTGTGAAGGCAAAAATTCATGGAAGAACATGTACCTGATGTTGCAGCTGCTGACATTACGTTTGCAGAGTTCCTGACAAATTTCAAAACCCCCAGCAGAATATTCACCAACATTAACCGTTACGTAAAATCCACCTCGGAATAATTTACTAACCATAACTTCATACACAACCTATCAATATACTGCAAATGGTGCAAAAACACACCAGAATGTTGATTTCAAGGCAAATGCAGTGCAGCTAAGCTCAGAGACAAGCTCCACCTTCCTGACCGGTCTGACCAGGAACAAGGCAATGCACACCAGGACATTTACGCACGCTAACTTTAAATATCCAAACATTTGCCAAATTAGAAAAGAATTATGCTGACACCGAGAATGAATGCTCTGTATTCAGGCTACATCACATAGTTGCTAACACACTACTGATCTCCTGACACAAACTCGGCACTGTGCATATGTTCACTGGAAGTGTTCGACTCCAGAGTTGCAGCATTCTCGAGCAAGTGTGACCAAAAAAAAAGAAAAAAAAGACTTGACATGAATTTCTCTTCCGTTCATTCGATTTGCCGACTGATAAAGCAGGACTACCAATATTCTACTTTCACTGCTACTCTGCAGCATCTTTTCCTAAAAACATCTGCACAGCGCTGGGTTTTTGAATAAACAAAAAACAAGCACACAAAATAACGTTGACTGCTTAAAACAAAATACATTTAGGCAAAATGACTTTTTAAAAATCCAGGGAGTTGTTACTTTATTGCTTGGAAAAGCCTAGATTTAGTGATACTGCTCTTCAAATCTATAATCTTTGGCCACAGGCTGCGTGCCCACCGAGGTTCTTCCCTGTTTTTTTTTTAATAGTGACTGGTGCTGAACGGAGGCTCTCAGACTGGGGAAAGTTCTGTTCCGAGCCGCCCGACCTCCTGTACTGCAGTATTACAACTCATCCCAGGACGCAGGACAAACCAGGAGCTTCTGTGGCCTCACCACTGTGCTGCTGGGCACACAGGAATCTCTCAGCTCATCATTTCCGCTGAACTCAAAGAAGTGAGGCCGGGCTCCTGGTGGACACTCAGCCGTGATCCGAACGGCCAGCTCGTCTGCTCACCTGCGTCTGAGGGGGAAACGCCCACAGATTCACCAGCTATCCTGAAGAGACGCACACCTGATGCCGTGGCACTCGGCCGACCCCTGTCACGATTTAAAAAAAAAACAACAACAAAAAAAATCATCGGGCACCTCATGGTCGGTTGGAGAATCACAGTGTGTAGGGAAGTGAGGCAAGAGCCTGTTCGCACTGTGGAACAGACGGGATTTCATATCTTTGGCCGATCTCTGCCAGTCACTTGCAATGAGAGAGATGACAAGAGGCAGAGGCCAAGACCAGCGAGAGGAGCAGAGGGAGGGTGGAAAAGTTCACCTAATTCCATGCTACATCTTAAGTCCACCAAGAGTTTTCCCATTTTTACCATTCTGCTCTTTGTACCACCCAAAACCCCTTAAAGTCCCACCCTTTGTCGCCTCCTCAGAGAGGCAGATGTTTCCGTGCAACAGGCGGCTCCTGTTTATCTGCAGAGTCTGAAGCCTGAGGTTCCATCTGGACCAGACGGCTGACGGATCACGTGATTGTTTGGTCGAACTTGCTCTGAAGGTGGCTGTGAAGTTATGCGTGCTGCCCTAAAGCCAAAGAAAGAGAAAAGAGAGTCAAATCAAACAGGGTTTATTCTTCAACCTTCAAGCACTTTTCTCTATAATTACATCAATTCATTGCTGTAGTTTTAGCCAATATTACATCGTACCTGTCCTGGGATGGATTTTCCGGAGGCGCTTCCTCTGAAGAAGCACTACCCAAAATCCTTTTCCGGGCCTCAGCGTACTCGGCCTCCCGCTGAGCCAAAGACTTCATCTGCTGTGAGGGACGGGATGCAGACGCAGCGCTTCCAGCAGTACCGTTATTCGTAGGACGCTTTAAAATTCGAATTTGTGGTGGGGGTGCTGCAGGTAGAGAGTCGTCCTGGATCACAATAGCAGTTCGCACAGGTGAGCCACTTGATTTCAACCCAGACTTTCTGCAAAAATGGAAAATGTAATTAGCACATATCCATCGCGAGGAAAGAAAATGTTATGGTTTGAAGATAAATTACATGTCACTTACTTTGCCTCCTGGTTTATTTTTAGCTTTGCCTCAAGCCTTCTCTCAATTTCCTGAAGAAAAATACACACATTTTACATAATGTCAGATACGTAAGAGTCTTTATTCTTTTGGTGAAGCTATGAGCTATCCACTTTTAACTTAACAGTAAATATTTTTGCGTTATTGTTAACCTAGAGTTTTTTTTAATCACTTGGCTGCATCTTACTGATGTGAATATCTTCCCATTACTTATGTTCTTGTCTGTTATAAAAAATAATGCAAATAAAATAATCCACAGTTCCCATTTTTTTAAATTTCAGGTTGTCTGTCATCTTGATAGAAGGCTTACAGAACACTACACTAATTTACTGGTAGTAATATGGTCTAAAACGTGGAATTCAAACTAAATGGTCTAAATACTCTAAATACTAAAAACTTGCTTCGGATTATTCTTCAACAGTAATCCTGAACCAAACATTCATCTCGGCGCTACTGCCATTTCCGCAATAGAAATGTTTAAACGGTATAATCACTAAGGGAAAGAAAAATATTCTGTACAAATATTGACATATGTTTGACACGATCATAGACTGCCTCCGTGGAGCCAGAAACCCGAGAGACCAGGCTCGGTCTCGAGTCTGTGTGGGACAGCAGGGCCTGCCAGGCTCAACCAGGAAGACAACACAGAAAGACACCATGCTCATCCGCTTAGAGCCGGGCATGCAGCACACCGCACACCGCGGGTTCCTGCTCGGGTCTGTCTGTCTGTCATGGCGAGCTGGAGCCGGGTTCAGCACAAGTAAGCACGGTACGCGGCTGTTTCTCACCCCGCTGTCCGCCGCCTCTTCCCAGCTCTCTGCAATCTCCTCATCCTCCATGTTTAAGTGCTGGCTGGCTGCCTCCTCGCTTCACCGGCGGACTCTATCCCATCCGCGGGGAGGACATGGGGCAGCGGGCAGGGCTCAAGGAGACGCACCGGGGGGGGGGGCTCGGTGGTCGCAGGTTCTCCTCTCGGGGCTTCGGATCGAGACTGTGCGAGCGGAGTTACCAACCTTCGTTAGCCGCGAGTTAGCCTGTTAGCTTGACGCTCCGCTGGGGGCAGCCCTCTCTGGACAACTGTTACTTTGGGTTTACCGTCACAGCCGAGTCAGTAAACCAACATCCACCAGCGCGGCGACCGCAGAAGCACTGACAGGCCGCTAAATGTCTTTAAAAGCCGACAACAGCCCAATGGTTAACCACGGAGCAAAGCCAAACGGCTTAAGTTCAAACGTTCAGGTCGAGGAGCGGAAATGACGTCATGACGCAAGCTCAGACAGCTAGCGTCAGTGATTTACAGCCTCCAGCGGACTGTCAACAACAAATGTCTTCTTTCACAGAGCAACAGTATGTCTGTTTGTAGAGAACCAAGCTATTGTATTTACAACAAGAAATCAAACGATCAATTCCGACTTAGTATCTTTCTTGATAGCATGTCAATGAAAAGAGAGATAAAATTTAAACAAATAAACGAATCAGAAAGATCAAACGAAGGCAGTTTATAAAGTGATGCTGGAAACCTGATGAATATCATTTAATTCAATAATCCATGTTCATCAAACTAACATCATAAATTAGGCTGAAATACATTTGCAAGTAAAACAGTTATCTCAATAAGTTCATGTAATTAACAAGTATAAGTCGATCTAACTATATGCAAAAGTTCAGACAACAAAAGGTATTTAATTAAGACAACACACTTTTTTATGGTTGAGTTAGGAAAATGAGTTGTACTCAAGACAAACATTAAAGGAAGCCCTGTGAGTTAAAATATCAACATGGATTTTACAGTGTGGGAATAGAGCCTCCACTGGTCGCCAAGTAATCACTGAAACCTTTCTGCACCTGCCCCAAAAGTTTGTTGCACAGCCTAAGTTTGGCAAACAGGACAGCATCGGGACAAAGCTCCATCACCTGGACACAGAAACACATGCACACACTTAAATACATCCCCTTCTATTATAACTTTCAAATTGGTCTAAATACATAAAACGCAACCAAAGCTCTGACCTTCCGATTATCAAAGGCAGTTTTCATGAGTCTTCGCCATATTCCGTCCATTTTCTTGAATGTTCTTGCCTCTACGGGCAGCTGCCGGTTAATTTCATCAGAGCTGAAGGCGGGCTTCAAATTTAACCAGGAACTCTGGCACATCAGCCACTCCTTCAGCACATCCTGTATTTACCAGAACAGGAACACAGAACCACATTAGACTTGATGATACAACTTGGATATTCTTCAAATTGTATGACTGTTTGTCTGTACTCGAGTCATGTGTAGCTTGCTCTCCCAGGTGTTGATGCGGCCTTCAAAGGCTGTTTTAAATTGTGGGACGGACAAGTTCTGTGTCATGACAATGTGATCATTAAGCAACTGGGACACTCCATCTGGACTCTTCAAAATGTAGGTTTGTGTCTCCTTGTGGGGCAACACATCAAAGACCACTGGCAGCCACTCCTGCTCCATCTTTTCCAGGGCCTGGGTGAGAAAAGGTGGAAAAACTTAAAAAACGTAGATTTGGTGAGATTATCCTCAAAAAAGGATGTGAAGTTGCTGCTACTTTTCCCCTTCAAAAGACACAAAGTCTGAATTGTTTCCATCAACAAAACATGCAACTGAACTTGTACCTGACTATACATGAGTGATAATATAACTTCTTTAAAAACCCAGTAAGTTTCATGTAATTTTGTATTAAGAAAATGATTTCTTGTTAGAAGTACCTGTTCGATGGAGTGCTCTTTCCCAGAAACCTCAGCTACATAAGCTACATCGTCCATATAATTCTGCAGGCCGAGCTCCAGACAGTGAGAGAAGGTCCAGTTGGCTTTGGGCTCCACTTCCATCTGAATGCGTTCTGAAAGCATTTCCCAGTGGCGGCTCCTCATTCCTGGGTTTCTCAGACCCTGAAGTATCGGGACGTAGGGAAGGAAGTCCTCGATCTTTTTACGGATAAAAGTTGCCACCTCTTGGCAATCTAGAGCAGAGTAAAACACAAAGACAAGTCCATGACAGGCACGGGTCAATCACAAGAAGCATCACTTTTTTAGAGAGGGAGGAACCACCTACCAGGAATGTCCTTGAAATGCTCAACACATGTGTGCACTGTCTTGAGGGCATCTTTGACTGTGCACTCAAGCTGCTCAGGGTCAATGGAAGACAGTGGATCATTGAGCCACCGCTCATGCCAATATAGCCAATCAGAGGTGGTTTTCCAAAGGTCATCAAATGGTTGACAGTCTTTGATCAATTTATGCACACGATCATACTGCAGTACAAATTGACATGTCACAGTCAGAAAAAAAGTAAAAAAACAAAAAAAACAAAGATGTTTTTAACTCAAAACCTTCTCTTTCACTTACATTGGTGGCAGGCATACCAAACAGACGCTCTCTGGTGTTGTATGTTTGGGCCATAGTCTGGCACTCCTTCACTTGCTTACTGATATGTTGGATCTTGTTTGAAAGCTCTCGGGCACGTTCAATATCGACATTCTTTGCAAACCCAGCAACTAGCATCTACAAGTAAAGTTACATAACATGGAAAAAAAATCAGCTTGACATAAAAACAAGGCACAAAGTGTTCATTTTTAGATGTTTCAATGCATGTGAGAGGTTGAAAAGCTCTAGAAATGGATCAGAAAGTCACAGACCTGTAAAGAATCCAGGCGCTCCTCAAAGCTATCTTGATCCGCCAGTTGAATTTTGCGGAAACGCTCCTCATCCTCCACATGCTGGGTGACGACTGTTTCCATGTTGTTCATTATCCGCTGAGGCCACCAAATAGTAGTGCACCTGCACAGAAATGTCCTCTTAACAATTCCAACAAAAATTTCAGTTCAACTTCGGATTCTTAAAGCAGAATAAAAACATGAATACCAAACTTACTTTTGATTGAAATCCTCATTTGTCAGATTGTAGAATAATTCCTCCAACATTTCATAATCTGACATGGTCTTGTTGACAAGTTCCTGCTGAAGACAGATTTAGAAAAAACAATGCCTGACTGAACTGATATGGAAAACAGCGATATCTGCACGGAGCTGCACCTTCAAGTTTTTGAGCTCTTCTGGAATCTGCTTCATCCATTCCCTCTTTTCAGCCAATTCCTCGATGCGCTTGGGTTTCTTATGTAGCTTTTCATTCATCGCACTATACATGTCGCATGCCTGAACAAAAAACAAACCCTCACAAGGTGGAAAGTGGGATTTTGTCACTAGTACACAAAACCATGTGCTGTGCATCTATATGTATATTAATCTACCATGTAATTTTTTTGCCTCAAAACAAATGACCTACATTGTCCAGCTGCGTCCGTAGACCCAGAGCAAAGTGATCCAGAAGTGCATTGGCTAAAGCCTTCCTTTTATTGATGAGGGACTGCCGTACAGGCTCCACAAGTACAGCAAATGGACCAATCACAATGGAAGATGGCAAGGTGAGTTCGATCCTTTCTACATCTTTGAGATGCTGTTCAACCTCTTTTTTCACTTCTTGGGCTGTCTGACTCTGTTCTTCATTATGAGATCTAGCAGCCAAATAACAGAGGTATTAGAGAAAGAAGGAACTGTCAGTGAAAAATGTGATTTCATCCAAAAGGAAACACATGGAAGATAAATCTGACACACAGTCACACAGTGGAATCTGCAAAAAACTGGATGTGTGTTTGTAGTATCAAACTAACTTACTTTAGAGAAGTTTTTATGTCCAGGCTATATAGCTCCAAGTATTTCTCATATTCAGCTGCATAGGCCTCGAGGGGTATGACTGCTTGTACCAGGCAATTGCTGATCTTCTTCCTCAGCTCTTTCACTTCTGGCTCCCACACATTCACTGTCTCAAGCCACTCCACGTCGTGTATGAACATTTTCTGCAATACAAACTGAAAAAAAAGAAACAGAAGAAGGTAAAAACACAGTCATTTACTCTATGCATATTAGTAACATCGTCAGGCATTTATTCATGTGCACACTTTATGGAAAACTGTGCAAATCAAGTCATTGCAGATCACCTTATCAAGCTGTGGTATTTTGTGGGTGGCCAAAACACCCTGATCAAACAGATTAACAAGCGATGTTTCAAAATTCTCCAAAGGAGGGCTGTAATGAATTCCACTCTCGTCCAGAACCAAGTTTACCACGAACACAGGATCCTTCTTTGGCCTAAACAGGGGAGAACGCAGCCATATTACTGACACAATATTGAACACTGCTGTAAGCACAACATATATGTATTTGGAAGATAAACTAGTAAACTAGTGAAGGTCTCATTTGATCTTACTGGTAGGGGCTGGTGATGAGATCATTACCCCAGACCAGGTCCTGAGGACACGTCAGCAGACTGTGGCAGGCATCCAGCAGCAGCTGAGTCAGGCTGGTCAGAGAATCCTGCACGAGGGAGCGGAGGGAATCCTGCAGGTTGAGGCGCACCACAGCCATCAGTTTGCACAGACTGGACAGCTTGTAGGTGTCCCAGCAAGGCATGTTGACATCGAATGCGCCCTTGCCAAGATGAAGCAGGTTTGAACGAATGATGTCGGTCAGTGTGGTCACAAATGTCTTCCTGAGAAATAAATTCATCTGCAGAAGAAGAAAAAGACTTCATGGTTTGTGATTCATGTGAAATGTGTTTTTTTGTTTGCTTTTTGTTTGCTTTTTTTAAAGAAAAAAAAGGAAATTATGCCTAATCCCACTTGTTGTCGGCACTCTGTGATCATTTATTGCATACACCTTTTAGAATGAAATTAGAGGATACTGTAAATGAATGACAGGAAAAAGGCTACCAGGCAGTGTCCAGGAAACAGTACCTTACTATGAAGTGAAGATTGGACAACTTCAAATTTGTCCAGATGAAGGGGTTCAGTTGAGGTGAGGTTGAACAGCTTCATGTTCGCCACATTTCTGGATTCAGACCATATCTCCGTTAACACAGTGATCACCTCTGGCTTTCTGAACAGGGTTCTTTTGACAAAAGCGGCTTTGTTCTCCTCATAAGTGGCGTAGGGAACCGGAACACACCCTGCAAATCAAACCCGTGTTGAAATTTTAACTTAGAAAATTTTCTACCTAATTATAATGTTAAAAAAAAGTTAGAAACAAAAAAAAACAACAACTTCACAATACCTTTTTGGGGTACATTGGCAGATTCCTTCTTTGGCAGGGTGATTTGTGAAAACTTCCGAGGATTGTTCATCACGTATTTGTCAGAAGTCATGCGGTTCATTGTACGGTCATAGCCCAGTTTGGTCTCCATCTCCAATTCCCCCACATATGTCTCAGAACTAAGCACATGACATTCACGTCATCCTTTCACTGAGTTGAAATCTTAACTAACAGACTGTACAAAGCTATTATAAAATGACAAATGACATTGCTTACATTTTCGGTCTGAGGCCAGGAGTTGACAGAACGAGTCTTTTGATTTGTTGGAGACTGTCAGTACTGAGGGATGGACTGCCTGGACAGCTCGGCATGCAGAGCACAGATAAGCGGTACAGACACAGAGCCTCTGCGTTTTTCCTGTAGCGTAGAGCAAACTGGATCCGTTCGACAAAGATGCGTGGGTCCTCGGCGCAGAAATACAGTCTGATCCTGGGGATCCAGTGCTTACTGCCTGCTACCAAGGAGTTCATTCCTAATCACAGAGGGTGACATCAGAAAAAAATATAACAGAGCAGTATGAGAAAACAAGGTGCTGCTATAATCCAGAGACATATCAGGGTTTGTTGGGCATATGCTGTTCAGATTACCTTTTTGGTCTGTCTCTTTGCTGTTTTGGTGAACTTTCTCAACCAGGTACTGACATTTCTCCTTACTATAATCAAGAACCCCAACTAAATGCCAGCAATATTCCAGGGATGGACTTCTTGGGTCATCTGTAATAAAGAGCAAGAGTAATCATTGAGAGGTAGACAAGAAAATGTCTTTTTGTTGATGTTGTTGTTGGGTTTTTTTTCTCGAAGAAACAAAATTTACCTGAAGTGATCCCATCATCTTTAGGTAACAGGGCTTTAGCAGGAATGGGTTTTTGATGAGATCCCTCACAACGGCCCAAAGCAAGCCAGTCATCTGGTGTCCGACAGTCATAGTCCTCATTGTCAAACATCTCAGGAAAAAAACATAAGAACACACCAAAACATAGGATGTGGTGTAATGAAACAACAAAGGCCACAGAAAGAATGCATTAGTTTTAGTATTCACTTACTTCTAAAGGGAGATAGGGTGAGTCTGGTGTGGTTGCAGGCTTATCACTGCTACTCGGATGTCTTGGCAATAGGAGGGTACAGTCGATTCCTTTGTCTGCCAGCAATTGTTCCAAATCTAAGTTCAGGTACTCTCTTCGAAGTCTGTCAAGGAACACAATATTACAAATGTTTTCATTTGCTAACTTTTTTTTTGCTCATCAATCATCATCAACAACAAAAACTATTACTGGGAAACATGGAACTCAAACATTTGACATTTTATCTTAAATGCATTGCAAACTCATATTTTTGACCATATATAGTATGACAAGGGATTCTTGTATGATATTACCACTTGAGGTCTTGAGGCATGCTATATTTGATGAAATATTCTTAATCATCGTGTATAAATATTCTTCTAAGGACAGAACATACCTTTCTATTGCTAACCGGCGGGGAACATGACCAGGGCTGGTGAGGTACGGCATACGGACTTTAGGTGCATCTGCTCCCTTGCAGAAGTAAATATTTTGCACCAGTTTGCACAGGTCAGAGGGAGCCTGATAGGCTGCACCTAAGGTAAACAACAATCTATATGTTACAAACAGCAAAAGAGTTGGGTTTTTTCAAATAATATTATTGTTATTATTATTTTTCTACACTGTGGCCACTTGTTTTCTATAAAGAAGTACAGTATTGCTTACTTTGGGTTGATTGGTCATCACTTAACCTGAGGACTGAATTTCCCATGACATGTTTCATGTCATGACATGAGATGTTTCCCAGTGACACCTGCTGGGTCTCCATCTGTGACTGAGTTGGAGGCTCTGGCACTGTGGGAATATCTGGGAATTGAGGCCTCACTGATAATCCCAAGCAGGCAGAGGCTTGTGTGCCATCCTATATAGAGGAAAAGACTGGATTCAACGATCTGTTATTTAAATACATCTGAAGTATACTTATATTTGTCTTGAAGTTAGTTTGTTCCGAATAGGAGCGATCAATTATTTCTAAAAATGGAGAGAGGGCAGTTTAAAAGCACCCGTGACTTAAATAATTTAGCATTACTTCCTCTTATGGTCATTTGTCACGGACACGATGTATGTTTTCAAACCACGGAAGCAACAAGACAACGGAAACTCTGACTTGCCTTATATTGAACGCAGCTGCAGAAAGTCGTGCTTCTTTCAGTCCTCCGTATCGATAAATTGACAGAGTGATCAACTTGTGAAATCTCAGTTTACCACTCAGTCCGGCGACAGTGAGTTGGTGCTGGTTGCCATGGAGACGAACATGGTTGCTTCCTCCGGCTGTGGACTATTTTTTTCATCCTTGAAATCTATGGAGAAGAGTAATTTGTAAATTGCATTTTGTTGTTGTTGTTATTGTTGTTGTTAATTTTGAAAATTTACAATAAAAAAAAATTGACATTTACTCTGGAACCCCTGACGCCCCGGAGCATGGCTGTTCCGCGACCCGGCCGCTAGGGGGCGCAATATGCAGAGCAGAGGCTGAGGAGAGGACTAACCCAGGTACACCCCCCCCCCCCCTCCCCCCTCCCCTGGCACCACCCACCCATCCGGCACCACCCACCCCGGTACGCGGACGGTCAGCGGCCGCTGGAGCGTCGCTGTGCTGCGGAGGACGCTGCTCGCTGAGCGGAAGATGGCGACTGTCGGGAGGCTGCAGGGGAATCTCCGGAGCTGATGCCGGGGAGGAGGAGAGCACAGCTAACCACTCAGAGGCCTGAAGCAACACGTCTTAAACTACGGTATTGACACAGCTGTCATGATTCGGGTGCGAACAACGCTGAAGCGAGTGAAGCCTGACAAAGTATGAAATCCAGGAGAAACCCACAGCAGCCTTTGATGAGCTAACGTTAGCATAGATTATCAGCTCCAGTCCGAACACAGTACATGAAGAGCTGGGTGGGATAAATGTTACACCAGGCAGCTATAGGGACGGATTTTAAATAGTTGATATATTGAAACACCGTGATAATGGGGTGTTTCAATAGAAAAATACCCCTTCCTGTGGCTTCAAACACTTAGCTGGATATTCATTGATGTTAGCTCCGTTAGCATGATAACTTAGCCAGCGCTAGCCGGCTAGCATATATACCACCCCGATCCAACGTTAGATTTCTCAACATGTACAAGTTAGTTTGTGGATGACATTGTTATTTATTTCATTCAGTTCGAAATTAACACTTGCTAAGGTGTGTTGTAGTGTTTGGAGTGGCACGAGTAAGCTTCTGGCGACCATTAGCATTAGCAGAGTCGTCTTTCATGTAGTGGCTAGCGACAGCTACTTAGCCCATGGTAACCGGGACGTGCAGTGTGGAGGAGCCAGCTGCTTGGGTTAAAGAAGGGGCACCACCCGCCTTAAACAAAGGCTGTAATGAAGGTTTGCTGGCTGGGCGGTAGATGCCACTTCATATAACATCAGATCAAGCTCCAGTTTCATGGGACACTATGTTTCTTATATCTCGCTTCGATTCGATCATCAAATGTGAGATACAGGAATCAACATTTAGGCAGACAATTTGTCTGTCTATATGTGTCTGTGTCTGTCATTACTCCTGTGATGGTAAAGCGTCTGAAGTTGTAAACCATCCCATTTTGTTTGGACATCTTACAAGTTCGGTTGTCATTGACAGTGGTCATGTTGTGCTGACATGATGCAGAACCAGATAACAGCTTAACACTTGTTACTCCAGGGCTCAGATGTATACACGCTTTTCCTTATTTTTTTACATCAGCCCAAATGTTTGTTTTTGACCACACTTGTTAAATTCAAACATTAGGCATTCCCTACTGATATTCAGACTTTGCAAAGCAGAAATTTGAGGTTTTATCTTATGTCATCACTCCTCACTTGATCTCTGATCATCCTGACTCAGTGTCAGTTTAATCTGCAGAAGTCTGAGAGTCAAATTTGGTAATCATCACAATTTAAGTTAACAGTTATTGTGCAAACCTTTTTCTGTCACTCATGCAGAATATTAAAGATCCAGTCTATTCTTTCACCTCACAGTTTGGCTTTCATCACATCTTTTAGATCATTGTAATTGACGATTTTAATCCCTGAGCACGTTCTTCAGAGTGGTGCAGTCACTAGCTATCACCTGTTGTCATATTTAAGCCACCCATCAGTTTCTACTAGGATTTCTCACACTTCATACATCCTTCATACTCCATCAAGCTGCTGTACTGTTGATGTCAACAGTCTGTAGTCAACAAAGAAAATTAAGAGCAACTTGTCTTTTGACATCGATTACTTGTTGATTCTTTAAACAGCCTGCCTCATATCTCGTCTTTGTCCCTCCTTAAATTTCTTTAAACACAAGTTTAGTAAAATATGTTTTAATTAATATACCCATTGTTTACAATGCAACTTTTTTACTACGTGTTCAGTGTTATTATGGTTAATTGTGTGTTTTTTTTGAGGGCTTGTTAAACTAACCCTAACCCTACAATGTCATTGATTTTTTGAATCATCTGATCAACTTCAGCAGATTGTGAGCTCATGCACCTCACTTCTGTTTTCTCTCACGTCTCGACAGACAATAATGTCCCACTCCCCTGAAAATGAAGAGGGATACTTTGTTGCCATGGATACAGAGGATGATGGTGCAGAGCCTGCAGGGATAAGAGAGGAAGTGGACTCAAAGATGGGGTCCTGTCGACAAGAAGGGAACATGGACAGCAGTGCCAAAGGAGACGGGAGAACAATGATGGAGCTGCCAGAGGAAGTTCTTGAATATATCCTGTCCTTTCTCTCTCCGTATCAGGAGCACAAGACAGCTGCGCTTGTGTGTAAGCAGTGGTATCGCCTCATCAAAGGTCCGTAGACCACATTTACATTGTCTTATGTCAAATGAAATTGTGGAAGGGTGGAGTTTGTGGGCACAAGGTTGAAAGCAGTGACACTTTTTCTGAATTGCAAAGACGCATCCTTGAAGCTCAGTAGTGGCGGAGTTAGGACTTACTACTGTCACGATGATTATAATTTAAAGTTAACAGTGCATTTCTCTTGCTCTTTTCCGGCATTGCTACTGCAGATTATATGATCCCCGTGTTTGGATTTTGCTGTTCATGAAACATCCTGAGCACTTGGAGTTGCCCAGGAAGCCAGTGGTGACTTGTCAGCAGAGGGATTTAAACATGAACCGTCTGGTTGCAGGCTCACTTATGAAAATGAGGAAAGCAACACAGATCTGAATTGAGCAAGCAGAAATAAATTTAATTTGATTGCGATGGTCTGATTTTTGCAGAAATTCTAAAATAATTTATACCCCAATTTAAATACGTAAATAGTTTTCTTTCAGTGCTGATGAATATTTTTTCAAATCTGTTCCTGTAGGAGCGAGAGCTGCAGCTGTGTCAGAATTTGTCCATTTCACTCATGCATTTTCAAAATGTTTTTGGGGACTGTTGAGATCCACATGATGCTTCATTTTAGTCCGGCCACTTTCTTCAGTGATTTTAGTTGTGATGGCGTGAAATCCTTAAAATGTGATTCACTGTCGTTGAGAAGCACCCTGTGAAAGTTTGTACGTTTAAGTTTGTTTGATTGTCCTCCTCTTCTGCCTTTTCAAAGTACTGACACCGTCTGTGTCTCTGTTTTTGTGTTTCTATCTCCAAACTAGGTGTTGCTTATCAGTGTTACCACGGATTTTTGAGAGCTGTCCAGGAGGGAAATATCCAGTGGGAAAGCCGTACCTACCCATATCCAGGAACCCCCATCACTCAGCGCTTTTCACACAGTCAGTTTATTGTGTTTGCACACCACACAGTGCCACTTATGAAAAAGCTTTTATGACAAATGGCTTGTTTACTGTTGTCAGTGTGATTGTGGGAAGGATAAACCTCATACACAGCTGCAGGGAGTCAGTATACAGAGTTTATTTTCACTAAATGCATGAAGTTTAAACATTTTGGATATCAATTTAGAGAAAATAACATGGATCATGAATGAAATTAGCAACATAATTTTTGACGTGGTTCCTCCTGAAATCAAATTTCTCCTTTGATTATGATTCAGAATCTTTTAGACAACTGAACTCCAAGTTTGTTTGAACAGAGTTGTCAAAAAAGCAGTGAGTGTATGACATCTATGCTGTTAACTGTGGTGGAAACTTATGAAAAGCAACATGAGATACTTGATTCATTTTATCTGTATATAGTATCAGACATGTTTAATCATAGATTATCATAGTGGAGGAAAGTCTACTATTTTCAAAAGAAATGATAATATTATTAAAATATGTCTTTTAAACTACTGCATTTGAAAATGTCTCTCTGTACTCTTTCTGTCCCAATCTAATCTCTAGTTGATTTCTCGTTTTTTGGGCTTCCAGGTGCTTGTTATTACGACTCAAATCAATCCATGTATGTGTTCGGGGGCTGCACACAGAGTAGCTGCAACGCTGCCTTCAACGACCTATGGAGACTTGACCTCAACAGCAAGGAGTGGATCCGCCCTTAGCTTCAGGTGAGACTGTTAGGAGAGAGTAAAATCAGCCAGAAATGGACGTTCCAGCTGTTTTTACGAGCAGTTATATGTGCCGTCACATGGAGCTATGTAAGAGGGACTGTGGGAGGATGGGCTATTCATGCTTGTGAATGCAGAGTACGCTGTAGTTTCAGGAGTAGGAGTTTAGAGCTTTTTGACCTTTTATTTTCTGTATAAAGATTTTTTTTTCTCTGTGAGATTTTGTCTTGAAGGTAAAAGCATTAATGGTCATATAATAATTAAAAAGAATGTTCTGGCTTTTATGTTCTTAGAAATGATTTACAAGGTAAAAGGCAGCAGTGGGACAAAACACCATATTGACCTATTATCCACGTAGTCACATTTTTGTTTTGTGTTCCATCAGGCTCTTATCCATCTCCGAAGCTGGAGCAACCCTAGTGATGCACAAAGATCTGCTGGTGCTGTTTGGGGGGTGGACTCGCCCCAGCCCTTACCCACTGCACCAACCAGAACGGTTTTTTGACGAAATTCACACCTATTCTCCCTCAAAAAACTGGTGAGATGAATTTCTCTGCCTCAGATGGTTGTAATGGAAGTCGGACATGTTCAGACTTCAGGCTGTAATCTTGTTCGTTGGACCCGTTTTATTTTTTTTCTCCTTATCTCAGGTGGAACTGTATAGTCACAACACACGGACCTCCGCCCATGGCTGGCCACTCTTCATCTGTGATCGGGAGCGTGATGGTTGTGTTTGGTGGATCATTAGGAGCTCGTCAAATGTAAGAAGGGTTTTTTTTATTTTTACATTTAGAATGAAATACTCAAATTCAAGGCTGCACAGAACACAATAAAGGTCACGGAGTGAGTGTGCAGCATCTCATTTTCAGAAGTTTAACATCTCAATGGTGGATGGTTAAAAAGTTATTGATTATCAGATGTCAGATGAGTCGGTGTATGATTTAACCCACAGACAATCTTTACGGTGTCACAGGCAGCACACAGGTCATGTTCTTAACAGAGCAGCATGGGTCAGCAACAGTTCCCTGCAACCCTGAACATGAGAAAGCTGTTTTAATAGAGGGATGGGAAGTTGAAGTTTTAGCTCATTGCTGTAAAATGCATCAAGCATTTTGTCAGGGACAGAGCAGTCCCGAATGACGCCAAACCACTGCTGAAATAGTTTTCTCACTATTTTTGCCTCAACAAGAGAAGGCTCCCTTTTGAAGTTTTTTACCCAGAATGTATTGATCTTCTCTTCTTTGCTGTTCTGCTGGTTCCGATCAGGAGTAATGAGGTGTGGGTTCTGGACCTGAGCAGTGGTCCTGGTCCAAACCGCCCATATCTGGACCATCGCCCCACCCGCGAGGAGGACAGTCACAAGTAAGACTGCTTCACTGTTTAACCTCATCCCACTGAAATATGATTATTCCGTTAAAAACAGCATCGTTTTTCAAAGAAATAAGCTGAAAATCATGTTTTTGATGTTAGTTTATTCTTTCCATTCCACTCTCCATTCTCATTACTTTGAAACAGTGATTAATGAGCCACACACCTTTAATTGTCTTTTTTTTTTTTTTTTTTGTAAGTAAACGATCAATATTTTCTTCGCAGATTGTGATTGATGATCAACGCTGCTCATCTTGGGAGGCTTGTGGCGGCCCCAATGCCAGTAAGTTTTTTCAGAATGTGATTCCTCTCAGGTGCTGTCGGTATAATGTAACCGAGTTTTCACTTGTCCCTTTGTCTTCTGTGTTAAAGCTCCTTAAAGATGCCTGGCTCCTGCACATGGGGGCGCCACCCTGGAGGTGGCAGCAGCTGCAGGTAGAAAACGAGGACCACGGAGCCCCCGAGCTGTGGTGTCACCCGGCATGCAGGGTGAGCGTGGGGCTTTGATATTAACGTTCTTACCTGACAGTCACGCTGCGTCTTTTATCCAGATGTGATTTTTTTTTTTTTTTTTAATCTGATGTCCACACAAACATCTGTTTTAGCAGTCCGTCTCATTTCGTGTCTGGTTCTTGCTGTGTTTCTGCTGCCAGGTGGGCCAGTGTGTGGGGTTTTTCTCGCAGGCTCCATCCGGCCGCGCGCCGCTCAGCCCAAGTCTTAACTCTCGGCCCTCCCCATAAGTGCTACACCGGCCCCGCTGGGCCCCGAACCGCCTTCCCTGCGCTCCCAGTCTCCGGTCCGGAGCGGGGCGCGCCGGCGTCGTCCTGGGAGCCGTAGAAGAGGCTCCGTGCGTGAACGGTCGCTGGGGCACGTTGAGGACCGCGTCAATCAGCGAGGGGAGGCGCCAGAGAAGGGAGCCCCTCCTCCTCCAACCAGCCCGTCACCCTCCCAAGGCCCTGACAGCCCCCTCTTCCTCCGCTCCCGCCGTTAATAAACGGCTCCTCACCCTCTCCACGGACCAGCCGGACCAGGCCGCCTCTCCTCCCTCCGCCCTCACCTTCCTGCCTCCACAGACTATGGCTGGGAGTCCCCTCCCTCCGCCGCCCACCACTCTGAGGTGCCCAGCACCAACGGCCTGCCACACGCCCCCTGCCGGCTCCCCACGCACTCCCCCAGGAGCAGTGTCTCCGGCTGCCTTAAGACGAGGGCTGGAGGCAGTTAAAAACAAATCTTCCTCGTCGCTACCGTCTTCGTCGTCATCGTTCTTCCCTTCCGACGCAGGGGGCTCC
Organism: Salarias fasciatus; assembly: GCF_902148845.1. Lineage (NCBI taxonomy): Eukaryota > Metazoa > Chordata > Actinopteri > Blenniiformes > Blenniidae > Salarias > Salarias fasciatus. The sequence continues at coordinate 14,460,552 of NC_043749.1, forward strand.
TCCCGGCGGCGGCGGAGGAGGAGGAGGAGGAGGAGCAGCGGCTCCTCCAGGGACCCCTCCATCTTCATCCTCCAGTCCCCCTCAAGCAGCCGGAGCCGACGGACACGCTATCCCGCCCATCGCGCGGCGTCGCGGACACCACCCGCCGCAAAGCCTGAACGTAGGGAAAACCTCTGTACCAGTCCCTCAACTGCAAGCCCATGCAGATGTACGTGCTGGACGTGTCCCGGGCCAAATCCGCCAGGGTGGTCTCGTGGAGAGTTTACGGAAACGGGACTCCGGCCGCAGTCACAGGCCCACCAGAGACCAGTCTCCACACCGTGGTGCAGGGCAGAGGGGAGCTAATCATTTTTCGGTGGCCTCATGGACAAAAACAGAATGTGAAGTACTACCCAAAAACCAACGCCTTGTACTTTGTACGAGCTAAAAGGTAATGCAGCCGCACGGGGCACTGGGAAGAACAGACGCTCCACCCTGTGGCCGCACAAGGGAACCGACACACAAGGCCTTTTTCCTGTAGGAAGGATTTTGAGAAAAAAAGAACATAATCATGATTAGATGTTCACTTCAGAAATTCACTATTCTCCATTCTGCCTACTGCGAGCATTCAAACACTTTAAACTACACTTTGGTAAAAAAAAACTCTGGCTTGAATGAGAATTGTGAGTGTGAGTGTGAAGTGTGACTGTGGTGAGAACTGAACATTTTTGTTGTTCCCTAAAAAAGAAGAAAAAAAAGAAAAAACCAACCGAGCAGTAACATCTGTTTTCCTGTGTCATCGTCCCTCTGAACCCATGAAAAGAGAAACGACAGAGGAGCCGACGCCGTCGACAGAAACAACTGACCTTGCTTTTTGTATCACTCTTTAAGCCTGCAATGTTTACATTGGAAATTGTGTGAGTGTTGTGCGCGTGTATGTGTTTGTGTGTGCACGGCGGTGGTTACAGTTGTTGATAAATGTGTGTTGGAGGCCACGATGGCTGAGATGTGGCACTGTACTATAAACATAGTTAAACAATAAAGGCCTCCATGTCTGCTCTGTCGCTGTCTCAAATGTTTTTTTTTTTTTTGTGTGTTGAAATGTTGCTGCTTTTGTTGAGTAAATTTTCCCATCCTGATGTCCAATATTGCCCGATCAGAATTAAGAGTTCATCTCTGGAATTTCCAATAAAACTCATGATTTCAAGCTGTACATGAATAAATAATTGTTTAGGTTTCTTTGGAGTAATTCATAATTTAAGTTTGCAATCTGTACAAAAGAAAAATAATCCTGTTATACACAAAAATACTGTTCTGCTTAGCTTGAATTAGATTAGAGTTAGATTTGGCTACCAAAACTCAGGCTCGACCCTTGAAGTGTTTGGATTTTATCAGCCGTCTCATGTTTGGATGGTGTGACCATCGGCCAGCTGAATGGTATCAGGAGTGGCAGGTTTTCCCTGAGAACCCTGGAAGCTGTAGGTGTTCCAACAATGTTTGAGTGACTGAAATACAGCAATTTAAGATTTTTTAAAAATGAACAGAATTTTAACAGGATTAAATTTTTATCCTAAAAGATGCACAATTTATTCTACAAATATGTGCACCCAAAATCTGGCAAGTTTTATCTTTTATATCCTTTTTTTGGGATGTTGACCTTAGGTAATCACTTTTAAAAACTTAAAATCAAAATAAGGTATTGATCCTAATTTATTAGGTTCAACTAATTCTCTTTTGCCAAATTTAATTCAGTCATTTATTTTGTCCTGTTTTTAAGTCATCTCAAAGTGCATCGAATTGTTTCTTACATTCATTTTTCATGGAGATGCTGGCAAGCTGCCCACCATTGGAACAACTTGAGTGATCAGAAGACACCTTGTTCCTTCACCTTAATTACACTGACAAACTTAATTAGTCTAAAAGATCAGCATTTAAAGCTCCAGGATGACTAATACTGTATGTTTGTATGTGTGAGTACCATGCAGTGATGGGAGTAACTACAATCTAATACTTTCCATGCGTTATAAAGCCGTTACCATTACTGACAAAATTAGTGTAAAGTGCGTCACGTGACGTGACAGAGAGTGCAACCATAGAAAGATCTACTGTATGTCAGTAGATGTATGTCGAATGAACATTGAAATGCTATCCACAGTTACGTATAAAATATGATTGAAGTTTTCTCTCATGCACAGCAACATTTCAGTAATTTAGACTGATGTTTCCTATTTGTAATTTATTTCTGTGAAGTGTCCATTTGTTTCATTTATCATGAACCTTCTTCCGTTTAAAAAAAGGAGCTTTTCTTTCCCACAGTCGATGACATCATCATCTAATTTACATAAATATGTCAAATTAGGTGATGACTAAATTGATACATTGTTGCAAACTCCCCAGCCAGGAACGTTCTAAATGACGTCATCATATCGATGCAAACTACATCACGTGACATGACAGAGATACAGCCAGAGCCCTGATCATTCAAAGGCAGCTTTTAATATCTACTGACATACATCTGCTATGTGTCATTATTCTTTTATAAATGTAGAAATACTATTTACAGTTTGATTTGTGTATTGTGTCATATTACCACACAGCAATATTTGAACAATTTAGATTAATTTGACTTTCTAATGGGCCACACACCAAATGCCAAACAGTACTTGTCATACTCACCAGTGTTGGGCAAGGTACTTAAAAAAAAGTAATTATTTAGAGTTATGAATACTTCTTCAAAAAAGTAACTGAGTTGTAACTGAGTCAAATATTTGTTTGTAATTTATTCTGCCAAGTGTCCATTTATTTTATTAATAAAATATTCAATTTTAGAATGAATAATTGAAAATTCATTTTAAAGTGCGTTAAGAGGGATCCAAATGCTCTGACATGTTTAAACACGTTTGTTAAAGTAATGAAATAGTTTCTTTGCCTAGTAATTATTTACTCTTAACATATTTTGACTCAGTTACAAACTCAGTTACTTTTTTGAAGAGGTAACTCATACTTTCATTGAACAAACCAGTTTTTAGGTGGATTGGATCTGTGCTCCCAAGGTGCAGCTGAAAATATTATCCTTCCCTGTAGTCAGAAGCAGCAATTTGCAGCATTTACCTCTCTACTGATTACACACCCCGCCTTCTTTAACTTAAAGAAAAAAGCCAGTACTTTTTTTTAGATTTTTCTGTGTGTCCCTCTTCTTTTTCTCTTCTCATTGCCTCTCTATCCATCTTCAGTGTTGCTTTATTCTGTTAAGGGTTACTTCTAGTTTTGGACTGTGGGAGGAAAAACTCACGGAAGCACAGGGAGAACATCCAAACTTCCCCATAAAAGTGAACCTACAGCCTCCTCGCTGTGAGCTGTGTGGAGCCTTATGGAGAATGTAAAGAACAGAGTGTACTCCTGAAACTCAGACAGGTGCTGAAAAAAGAACCTAAAAAAATCTAGCAAGTATTGAAGAAAAACAAAATACAAACAAATGCACCAGCATAAATATCTCTATTTTTAGAATAGGAGTTTAAAGCATTATGTTGTCGACTTTGTGAGATTCAGCTGGGAAAAAACACATTTCTGCTGCGTCCCTACTGAGGCTTTGTGGCGTCCCCAAGGAGGAGCCCGCCCCACCCTTTGAGAACCACCTCCCCCATTAATGCAGCAGCGAATCGAACGTAAACAAGTGGGTTGTTGGTTTGATCCCTCAGTGGGTCAGACTCTCCGCTCCCAGCTGATCAACAATAACCTTTTACCCAGAGAGCGCTGATAGGCGCGCGACGGGGGCAGCGCGCCGCGCAGCCACGTGATTGGCACAGCCGCGGGGATGTGGAGAGGTGGCGGGCGGCGCGTGCACGGCATTGGCTGTGACCCGGAGCGGAGGGAGGGCGCTCTGACAATGAATGTGCTGAGGACACATGTTTACAATGACCGGTGGATGAGGAAGAATGGAGCGGGCCCCGAGCAGCGAGTACTGTGAGTTTCTGATAGAGATTTAAAAAAAAAAAGAGTTTAAAATGTATCTTGTGACTCTGAGTACTGCACGTGCTTCATGTTTTGCTTGTCCAGTTTTGTTTGAGTGGGACTGCAGGATGTGCATTGTGAATGTAACTACTTTTTTTTTTTTTCAATTTTGAAAACATGCATCAGGCGTAAAAAGTTAAAGAGCCGGAAAGAAAAACGACTTTGACAGGTTTTTCAGGTGCAGTCATGTGACTTTTAGGGTTTGGCTCTTATAACAATACTTGGTTTACGGTTAAAATGTGGTGATTCACAAATGAATGGGGTTTTTTTTTTCTTCCTGCAGTTGCTTCCTGTGCAGAGTGAAGGCAGCTAACAGCAGTCCCTGAAGAGGAGACGATCTGGATCCTGCAGAGTCGCAGGAGAAACATGTAATCATTGTTGCGTGACTTAACTCAACTGTACCGAGGACTCGCCTAACCTCTCTGCACACTGCAAAGAAGACAGAGTGATTGTAAAGACGGTCAGCTCTACTTCAGGATCCCCTCTCAGAGATGACTGGTGCCCAGGTCCTGAAAGCTTCGCCCCAGCAGTCAGTATTTGGTGAGCAGCCTCTGCACAGAATGACACCCACGTGTCCAAACTGCCCCGGGGCATCATGGGCCCCTCGCCGCCGCCTCAGACCGTCTGGCCTCCCCTGGACTTCGGCTTGGGCGCCGTGGCCTGCTGTGCAGCCTGTGTGTTCACCAACCCTCTGGAGGTCGTGAAGACCCGGCTGCAGCTCCAGGGGGAACTCCGCGCTCGCGGATCCTACCAGGTCCACTACCGGGGGGTCCTGCAGGCCCTCTGGGTGGTGGGGCGCACAGACGGGCTCCGGGGCCTGCAGAAGGGGCTCTCCGTTGGTCTGATATACCAGGCCGTGATGAACGGCGTGAGGCTGGGCTCCTACTCCTACTGCGATGCTCTGGGTGTCACCTCGCTCCCCGGGGGCAGCTTGCTGTCCGGGGCGGGCGCCGGCGCTCTGGGTGCCTTCATCGCTTCCCCTGCATACTTGGTGAGTCGACATTTTCTTGTGCCCCTTTTTTTTAACATCGTTGCTCATTCAACTGTGCACTCTAGTAGAGTTTCAGGTTTCAGCGATCTCTCTGCTGTAACTCAAATGAATGAGGCCTCAGCAGGATTCTGCAGAGCTCCACAACAACCCAGTTATTTCAGTCTGATGTGCTGGATGAAAGGAGATATCCAAAACACAGAGTACAGTGTAGGAGCAGATGTTACAACTGCTGCTCTTTAGCCATGGTTCTCAGACAATTGTAATGTATAGATTTGCTGACATTTCATGTTACATAACTAAATCCTCCTCTTTTTCTTTCTGTGCTTCAAAGATTTCTTCCATTTGCTACAAATGTCTTCTAACTATCTATGAGGTGCTCTCACTCTTTCAAAAAGTTTAATTTCAATAGTTTTAAGAAGTAGGACTAAAAGACAAACACTATGTATTCACAATGCTGCACGGCACATGGTTTCTCATTTCCTTCACTGCTCCTCGTGTTTCAAGATACTGTGGGATCAGTCTGCTGAGCACATGTACAGTTCCCTCCTCTGCTCCCATTTTATATACATTTGCATTTAAAGTATGCTCTTTAAACTGAGCAAAATCTGTGAAACTTGTTCGTAGCTGTATTTCTTTCTCCTGTGATTCAGTGTATATCATGGGATCGAGTTTCAAAATTAATCCAGTGTGAGTGAACAAAATTTCCATCCAGAATGAAGTAGTTTCTTTAAAGATCTCAATGAGGTAACGTGAGTTTTTGACTCTCAAAGTGAGAAGAATCACATGGGAATTTTCTTGATTTTTGTAGTGCAAGATCTCCCCTTCTATGTGCTCACTGTGGAAAAATTATACAATTTCATACGACCAAACAGTTTAATCCGTGTAGCGAAAGTGAGTTTTTCAATTTAAAAATGGCCTTTTGATTAGTGTTTCAGTGCATGCTGTACAGAGTGTGACCTTGTTCTTTCACTTTTTAGAGAGAAGGTTACTAAAAAAAAACCCAGTAATATTGAAAATCTCCATTTGGAATAAGACGCCATAAAGCAAAGAAGCTGCCTGTAAGGCTCTGATCCAGTGAAGCCTGAACTTCCTGCATTTGACCTGAACAACAAAAACAAGACTCCAGCAGCTCCGTTTCAAAGGAGTGTCCGATGTCTTTCATCTATTTTAGTCCTGTATGAGTGTTTATGTGCAAAGTGAAGCACACGTGTGTTTCATAAGGCCAGGTCATCATCGATACGAGGTTGAGTTATTTAATATTCAGTTTGATTACATTTTTGACATAAACTGCTGAATGGGTTGTACCTCACTATTCTATGTTTTTTTTGTTGTGCGTCTATTCTCCACATGAAGAACTTGGTGTTTATTTTCCTGACCTGTTTTCCAACTCACATCAGCTTCACTGTTCCACTTTTTATTGTCCCTTTTATGAATGAGCTGCGTTTATCTTTCAAATGACCGGAACAGTGTTTTATTGTTGTTGTTTACTGTCTGAACCCTTGAGTCAATCTCTTGTAGGCTATCTAATTTATTGCACAGTCATGGAAAAACAATATTTTTCAGGGGCATGTTAGTCCGTGCTGAAGTCACTAAATATACCCTGCACACCGCTTCAACCCAACAACCGCCGCTCCATATAGACTGGACCCTATGGCTCGTCTCTGCATACCGGTGGCAGTGATCGAAGAAAACAAGATGAAAGTTACTTTATCCATGAGATCAAGAAGGAAATGGGGCCTCTGCTTTGGTCGTCTTCTATTTCACTGCATCACTCATCACAGAAAACCTGAATAATGATTGTCTTTGTTTGTACATGCTGAGCATAAAACAACAGTGTGATTAGGTTGTTGGTGCAAATGAATCGTCACAGACTTCCTGACTGTTTGTTATGTAACTCATACCTGTTATCTGTAACTTTTACGTAACTCATCCTCGTATCAGCTGAAATATTATCTAAATTAGTGACATCCTGGGTTTTCTGTGTCTTTCATTTTATTTTTGCCAGAGATCATTCTACCGAGAAAACTTAACGGATTCTAATATGTGTGTTTGCTTCACAGGTGAAAACACACCTGCAGGCTCAAACTGTGAAAGCGATTGCGGTCGGTCACCAGCATAACCACATGGTAGGATGTTCGATTACTTTTTTTTTTTACACTTTTCTTAACAGTGATACTGAAGGCTCAGGAAGAAAAGAATTACAGACAAATACAGAAAAAGAAATAAAAGAAATAGAGACCCCCTGGATGATCCGTTGTAACCCTGTGGAATAACCACCCACACACACACACACACACACCAAATTCTGCTACCTCATTACTCATAAGACAATAAAATATACATTAAATACGGCATTTTTAAAAATGGTCTCTTACTTCTTTGCTCTAAGACTAAGGAAAATATTCAAAATGTTTCTTAATAACGGTAATTTCTATATCATTTTGCCACTCCAGTCAGTTTAAAACCTTTTTTGGTCAGTTTTTTTTATTCCTCTTGAGGAAATACTTCTTTTTCCTGCATTGACTAATCCTATATCTAGGATACAGTGGTGTGGTCGTATTATAGCGCTCCAGAGAGCTGATGGGGTTAAAGGTCTCTCCTCCACGGTTGGGACACGTCAGCTGTGGAATCCAACCTGCAAACCTCTGATCTTAAAGGGATACTTCAACATTTTGGCAAATTGGCTCATTTAGCGCAATTCCTTAGTCATTTCGAACAGCATACTTACTTTCTTTGTGAGGGCGAGCTGTTGTTTATTCAGAGGTGAGTCGGGGAAGGTTTTCGGGACGGACACAATGGAAGTGAGCGGTTTTTTTGGTTCCCCTTGTCAAACTCATCAAATACACAATCCAACAACCCCAGAACACTTTGGTGGACACGTTATAATCCGCACATTCACTACGCTGTGGAACACCAACAAATATTGTAGCGTTACGACACTGAAGCAAATACTGGGAACTACTTTTTCTTTTGAAATCACTACGCCCAGACGCCGTGTTTAGTAAGCAGTTCCGTCTTAGCAATCTTCGCATAAACAACTCAATCTCGTAATTTTGCATTAATATTTCACAGCGTAGTGAATGTGCGGATTATAACGTGTCCACCAAAGTGTTTTGGGGTTGTTGGATTTTGTATTTGATTAGTTTGACGAGGGGGAACAAAAATACCATTCACTTCCATTGTGTCCGTCCTAAAAACCTTTCCCGACTCACCTCTGAATAAACAACAGCTCGCCCTCACAAAAAAAGTAAGTATGCTGTTCGAAATGACTAAGGAATTGCGCTAAATGGGCCAATTTGCCAAAATGTTGAAGTATCCCTTTAAGTCCACTTCTCTCGCCTCCCAGCTACCACTGTGTGTGACCCCTGAAGGAAAATAACCTCTGCTTTAGAGGATGTTTTAACATTTTTCATAATGTCTCTTCAAGGCTTTATTAAAGGAAAAACAATAAAACAGAATATTATGATCAGTGTCGCCACTGTATTACAGTAACACTATAGCTTCATGTTATGTCAGGAACACATAAATATAGATTACTTTTATTATCTCAGTCAAGACGTTTTATTCTCTTTTCAGGGCGTGTCGGATGCCTTTGTTTCCATCTATCGACGGGAGGGGCTGTCTGGTCTCTGGAGGGGGGTGAATGGGGCCGTGCCTCGCGTCATGGTGGGATCAGCTGCCCAACTGGCAACCTTCACCTCCGCCAAGGACTGGGTGTCACGCTCCCAGGTAGGCGCCATGAACAGGTGGCATTCTTAGGGCGTGGTTAACACGGTTAACTGTCTGCTCCTCTTGCAGTGGTTCAGTCCAAACAGCTGGATGACAGTGCTGATAGCTGCCAGCATCAGCGGCGTGGCCGTGGCCGTGGCCATCACGCCGTTCGACGTCATCAGCACGCGACTCTACAACCAGCCTCGACGAGTTTCGCAGGGTGAGTCCGAGTTTGTCAGAGTGGTGTTTGCTCTCGTTTGTATCACCAGAATCGTTGACTTCCTCAGTTCAGTGTTGATCCTGTTTTCCGTGTGTTTTGTAGGGGCGTTTGTACAGCGGACTGTCAGACTGTATGCTGAAAGTGTGCAGAGCCGAGGGGCCGCTGGGGTTGTATAAAGGCATGGGCCCCGTCTTCCTGCGACTGGCCCCCCACACCATGCTCAGCATGGTTTTCTGGGACTTGCTGAGGCAGCAGGCAGTGAAACACAACTAGTGCCAAGGAGGCAGCTGAACACCAGCACACACACACACACACACACACACACACACACACACACACACACACACACACACACACACACACACACACCTTGAACCGGTCTGTGTGGCTGGTCACAGATGAAGATATAGAAATAAACCTCCATTCAATGAAGAACTGCCTTCAAGGCAAAACAGAGACACTGTTGGATGCACTTTCTTTGATATTGATACGGCTTTTCAATCCATGTGGGAGCTATGCACCTCGGCCAATTTAGCAGAGAAACAGAAACAAGAAAATGATGATCACCAGCGGTGATGAAGCTCGTGAGCATTTGTTTATTTGATGTTTTCTTTAGCTAAAGAGTCATAATGTTACTTCACTGCTTTTCTAAATTCTGGGATGTTTCTCGGCTATGCGGACAGTGATTTTCTAGATTTTAATGTTTCTCTGAGCGAAGACATTTTCAATCACGTCACCAGCATTCAAGGTTCTTGTTGTGTTTTCCTTCTATTCTTCATGCTGAGTTCACGCCTCTTGGTTGTGGTTTCATAGTTGTCCTGCAGACTCGAGCACCAGCTCATAGATCTCACTCTGCCTTCAAAGCTGCTTTCGGTGGCACTTGTTCTGATCCAAAAAAAAGCACAGATGACGTATTAAATAGCAGCACTCCATGAAGAGTTCAACACACGACACAATCTGTTAAGACACTGTTTAAGGAGTTTCTTTCAGATGACTATGATGTGTAAAGTGAACATTCAGGTTTGACCTTTTGTTACCTCAAACAATTAAGTTACAAGTGATCTTTGAATTTTTCAACATCAGCTTGGAAAGGCAGACTACTTGAGGAAAAAGTTTGAATTGTTAAAATAAGCTGTATATTCCATGTTGATAATCCATCATGACTGTAATATTGATCAAACTTCAGTGCTTAATTTTCGTTGCCTTGTTTTTTCTTTGTGCAGATGAAAGTATGAATCATGTATTTTCCTCATTTACAGACCTGAACCACTGTAAAGCCAGGAGCAGCACTTGATTTCTTTTTGTTCTCAGAAAGCTTGTCTTTGAGTGTTTTAAGGCCTTTTAAGCTAACTATCGTCAATAAAATGTTTTTCTAATAAATGGTTTTTGTTCCTTTTCAAACAAAAGCGATGCATCTTCAGAAACTCGCTGCTGTAGCAGCTTTTATAGAACAAACTGACGTGTTTCATATTGATTTGGGTAACGTAATCATCATCTACAGTGGACTTTCAGTCTTTTTTTCGTCAGGGAATAGTTAAACTGATGACTGTGGCCACAACAAGTCCAACCTTTGGACCGTTAAAGGGATGTAGCCCACTCAGACCCGACAAACGAAGGCAATGTAAACTCTTCCAGCAGCGCCAGATGTCCAGAAGAGCACATGTACCACGCTTCTGGCTTTTAAGCAGATCTCAGGTTGAAGAAACATGACGTCTTGGCGAAATATTTGAGCATCTTCCTTTAACAAAACAGAAGATGATTCTTTTCTGGATACTAGACACCAATGAATGGATGCTCTTTGATTCAAACCCAGTCGACTACTTTCTTCAGGGTCAGTTCAGTTTCACTTTTGTAATATTTTATTTTTCATGTATTTTGATGTTCATTGTGGTTTTTTTTTCGTTTTTAAAGGTGTTGTAGGTGCGTGTGGAATATCAGTGCTGCGCAGTCTGTTGAGAGTTTACAACTTGATTCAAACATGCAGGTGAATTTCCCTTTTAAAAAAAAAGAGGTTTGTGAATTTTTAGGGAGCAGTGAAGGTATTTTCCCCCACTTCTCTCTATTCAGTGATTCTCAAGGTGAAACTGAGAGTAAACGGAGGTTGTCCACAGCGGCTGGTCCTCAGAAGGGCTCCTGGAGAGCAACCCTCCACTTCTGGTGCCTGGCAGTCCTCCTGTCCCTGGTGGGCTCCAGGGTTTCCTCCTTGGTCGTGCTGGAGTTCTCCCTCAGAGTTGTTTTTGCCTGCGCATCGGAAGGTCTGGTGAGTTCCTCCCCTGGGAAAACAGCAGCACGTTACCTTTAACAAGATACACAAGTTGTTCTCTTGTGTGGACTTGCAGTCGTGTTTTTAAAAGCAGTTTGTCAGAGTAGAAATTCTGGATGAACTTATTTTAACCATTTGAATAATAGTCATACAGTTTAGACATATGCAGAGTGTAGAAGTAACCTTTCAGATCCATTTTAAAGTTTTCTAGTAATTGAGGCATTTAATGGTCGATGTGTTCCTGATCACTGGTATACATTTGAAGATGTGTGAATCTTCTTTATTAAGTTGTGCGTTTTAACATTTCATGCCTGTTGAAAGGGCTGCAGTGGTGAAGGGATTGATGCTCAATGAGAATGTCCCTGGTTCAAGTCCAGCTGAGGCTGTGGAGTCTTCCTTTGTGTGGAGTTTGCATGTTCTCAGAGAGCATGACAGTTCTCTGGTCTCTTCCTATGTTCCAAAATCATTTATTTCAGGCTAATTGGTGAAGTGAGTGTGTGTGCTCGACTGGATCGGTCACCTGTTCATTGTCTCCTTGAATAGTTTGCTTAAAACTAAGAGAATATTAAGACATCTTTTGTAAATGGAATGTAGAAACGCAAAACATTGTCTTGTTCGTTTACGTTGAGCTCTAATTAAGTCTTGATTCATCCTTATGCTGGGAAGTAGCTCTTTGATGCTAAAACATTAATTCTTTTGAGATTCAAACTGCATATAAAACTCAAGCAATGCAAATGTTTGAAACACAATAAAGCAAATAAACATACTTATATTAAAGTATGAGGTTGAAGAAACATGTGTCTTAAAATGGAATAGTCATAGTAATGATACCCAGACATATAAAACCAATCATCTCCATGGCATTTCTTGCTTGTTGAATCTGTTTCCCAGGATGGAAGCAGCAGAGGTCTGGACCTTCTCCTCATCCAGAGCCAGTTCTCTCTGGGCTGCAGCCTCACCTGCACTCTGGCTTTCCTCCATCAGGGGGCTCCACACAGCTCCCTCGGCCTGCTCCTGGCTGCAGCTCTCAGCCGGGCACTGGCAGGCCTCTGCCACGGGCTGTGGAGCCATGCCGTCCGCCTCTACCCACTGCACAGCACCGAGCGGTACTGTGGGAAGTGCATCACCCTGCAGACCTCGGGACACGGCATCCTGGGCTCGCTGCAGAGAGCAGTCATCCTGGCTTTTGCTGTTGCGGCCGTGGCTGCCACTTCCACCGTTTATGAGCACTTCTTGTCCCAGAAGGACGCCGTGAAGTTCTGGACTCCGCTGACCCTCTGTTACTACTCCATGCTCGTTTTCTATATTCAAGGTGAAGGTCAGGGCAGAGGGTCAGGTGGTCTGGTTGGATGAATAGTAAATAAATACAGCTTCAGTCACAAACAAAATGAAAATGTTCCTGTTTCAGAGGATCAGCATCGACAGCCCGGCGCCGAGGCCCTCTTACACACAGTTGTGGTGCGACTGGGAGGCTTGCTGGTGCTCATGCTGACATTGGGCAGCTGGTCCGACGTCCTCCACGTCCTCGTCGCTTTCGTTGGAGAAGGAGTCTGCATGCTGCCCTCGCAGGACCTGCTCCAGGCCGCACTGAAGGTACCTGCAAATCTACTCCTTCTCTAGAGAACCACTCCTCCATTATTAGAACTTTTCCATTGTTTTATTTGTTGCTTCCACAACAAACCTCGGTCTGTTTCAGGAACATGAACAAACCAGGCTGATCAGACATGAGAGCTCCAGTCACAGAAGAAGACTGAGAAAATCAGCCGACAGCTGATGAACAAACTCTGCCTCAAATATCACAACCTCAAATGTCAATAAACGTATTTTTAAGGAAAGTGTTTATTTACTGTCTTCCTTGTCAATAAAACTTGTCTTCAGCACTAAGAGAGACTGAATCTTCATGTTTCTCACTTAGCTCGGTTCATCCCAACCCACAAGCCGCCCAGATTACATTAGAAAGTCTTCTGATCCCGTCCTAGTCTCTCACACCTTCTCTCAGGGGTCATGAAGTCCAAAGTAAAGAACCACAAAGTGCTGGCACTAAATTTTGCGAAGGTGTCGGCAAATCAGTATATAAACTATTTTTAGTGGGTCAGGGATAAAATTGATCTTACAACCACTCAGTCGTCTGAAGAGCTTTTGGTGAGTTTCAGTCTTTCTACAGATTCTTGAGGCCAATCTATGAGAGAATTTTTCTTTCGAAAGCGTCTCGGGGGGTCGGAGCCAATCCCGACCCCACACAGGGTCAAAGGTCACATACACCAATAAACAAGTAACCTGTGTTGCAGTGTCTCACTTTAAATGGACATTTTTAGTTCAAAACTGGACTTCTTAATATTTTTCCACATCACTGGAAACGGTTGTTGAATTATTCCATAACAGTTGTTGTGCTCAGAAGCTTTTTATTCTTAACATCATAAAAAGTGTTAATATGTCTACGACTGCACAAAGGCTTATATTTTAAATTTTAATTGGTCTCTAGTATACATCTTATAATTCAACTGCATTATTGTGAGTAATGTTAATAAATGATAGTTTTACTTCACACTCATGCTGTGAAAAGGCTGTTCTCTGTTTCTTAGAATTTCCTTCTGTCTCTAAGTTATTATATTTTTTTTTTAAACAAACAAAGTCTTTTAAAGTAAACCACAGTGTTTTCTCCATGTTCACGTAATCCCAGTACCACTTGAGGAAAACTGGGGTAAAGACCCGACTCTGAACCGTCGCCGTTTGACTCCTGCAGCTACAAAGTAAAGTCGCTCATCAGCCGCAGCTGTTTGGGAACGCGAAGTTGTTTTTCTTGTCACTTCCTTCTTTTCCATCTCTCTCCATTGTTGTCCCACTGTCAGGAGCCGTGAGGAGGTTCAGGGAGTTTAATCAGGACTGTGGCTGGGTTGGGGGGGGAGTCTGGAGGTCTGTGGATGGTGTCATCGGTAGGCATGCTCCCCCTGCAGCCTGACATCACTGCAGCATTCCTTTCCCGAGAGGTGGAACAACAGAGACCCCCATCACCGTCCTGCATCGCCGTCCCCTATTAACCCTCTCCGCACCTTCCTGCCTCGCTCCTCTCTCTCTCTCTCTCTCACGCTGACCCACATTGAGCAGGAAAGTTTGTTTCCACATCTGCTGCCTTGGTCCATGAACATTTCTCCAGACTTTCGGGAGTGTAGTGTAGTTGTGGGGAGGGGGAGGAACCTCACGAGCTTCGGCTCCAGGAACTAACCCAAATATTTGCTGATCGGCAGACCTGATATCACGGAGGCTCGCTGATGTAGAGCTGCGTAACAAAACAAAGCCACTTTTTCATGGCTCTCACAGACATCACTCAGTACCCCCCCCCTCTCTCCTAATATACCAACATCTCCCCTTCCACAAGCCCCGATTCATTGCACTGTAATGCTGCTTCGCTGATGAAGCCCACCTCGTGGAGCCAGACGGTGGGCTCCGCTCTGCACGTCTGTGGGGCCCGATGGAAGCAAAGCCACGAGACACTGATAGTGAGTCAAGGCTAAAGTAATATAATGTTGTGGGGGAAGGGAAAAAAAAGGGAAGAGGGAGAAGAAAAAAGGAGGCAGACTCGATGAGGGAGGTAGGGAAAATAAAGCTGACAGAACAATAAGGCAGAGCTGCACGGGGGAAGAGAAAGAGGACAGCTTGAGATAAAGAGCTGCTGGAGGAGGCGTGCAGGTATAGTCACATCCTGCCGGAGCGTTCGGAGATAAAAGCAGGCAGCTGTGGTGTTTCTGCTGGTCGCTCTCAGGGTGAAAACCCTCAAGACAGCGTCTTCATGACACTGCATTGTGTAATTCATCTGTTAAGTGAGTGTGTGTTTTTGATAGGACTGAACAACTGTTGCACAACCGAGTGTGGGTGTGTGTGTCTACGTGCATGCGAGCAAGTGTGTGTCGGCCTGCCAAGTTTTCATACTAAATGAATGTGTCATGTTTTTTTACTGCACTTCGCCCGAGATTAGCTGTTCACCTTTTACGGCTGAGAGGGAGTCGGTATTGTCATTCAACCAGAGAGGAGGAGGGGTACGGACGAGAGACTCGGGGAGGGAGGCGCACAAGGAAAAGGAGTGGCCTTCTGCAGATAGCTGCCCTCTCTATCGGAGTAAAGTCTTCTCCAGAGGCAGCTTATAGGAGGGAAAATAAGCCAGGAGTTTGGATCTACAGACCATTAAAGGAGATAAGAAAAGGAAGAGAGTTGCCTTCAAACCACATCTTCTTGTAGGTAAGTAATGTCAGCTCACAGCCTTTGTTGAGAGGGTTTAAAGGAAGGAGATAATTCAGATGTGTGCTTCCTGTCCCCAAAACCATTCATTATGGGTAATGAGACCTGTGAGTGTGTGAATATCCTTCTTCAAAGTGAGAGTGAGCGCTCCCACAGAGCCGGCTGAAGGCATTTTGTTAATACTACAGGGATTATGTGCTTGAGGCTGATATCCTCCTGATGTGTTGGATGTGTGATGTGTCTCTGGTCATGAGTGGATGTTAACAACTGTCCTCCTGTCCTCCTGTCAGGCTGTGAGGAGAGTTCTTCAGTATTTATGGCGTCGGCAGCTCCACCGAAGAGGATGGTGTCCTCCGTCTTCATCACGCTGGCATCACCTCACAGAGCCACCGTGACGCCGCAGCAGCAGCCTGCTCTCCAGGCTCAAAGCAGCCCGCCCGAGACAAGCAGCACGCCGCGTCAGACTCGGCCCAGTGACGGCACACCTGCCTTCAGACATCAGAGAGCACACACGCTCAGAAGTTCAAAGCAAAGCGGGCAGCAGAGATCGGACTCGTGCGGCCGCGCTGAGCCAAGCTTCAGGACCGACACTTGGCAAATCTGTCCCTGGAAAATCATCACTGCAAAAAGAAGAAGACCAGAGAAGTCCTCCAGGTAATTGACCTGAAAAATGATAAGAAATTCAGTGATCACAGCAGCTCCACATTGCACAAATATATAAATAAAACTAAAGAGTATCAATATTAGATATTAAGTGTAGAGGGCATTAGGTTGAGGTTGTGATCATTAAAATGCGTCTGTATGTAAAAATGACCAGACTTGAATTAATGCATTCCTCTGTACAAGAGGTGTGTCCATAAATTACTTGTTGACTAAAGGTCAGTTACAAGTGAAATGTTACCGCTGTTTGAGTATTTTCACTTCCACGCCCTCATTTGATTGTATTACAGTGGCTTTACTCATTACTCATTACTTTAAAGTAATGATTCTTCTCATAAAAAGTACCTGATGATTTGATGAGATCTTTTCCTTTTATATTCCTGAATTGACTGTTTTGTTTTGTTTTTTTTCTTGCCTATCAGAGTTGTTTCCTCCTCCTCCTCCTCCTCCTGATGCCCAGGTGTCAACACTGGGCCATGACGTCTCTGCACTTTCACCACTTCATCCTGCACAAACTCCTTTTTCTCATCTTGCGACGCCAGACCAGCCGTCAGTTTACAACAAAGTGGTACGGACACTTCTATTGCTGTGCCGCCTTAAAATTTCACATCCATTTCACTAATTTGTTTATATTTACGTTGTTCCATATCATTTGGGACAATCACTTCAAATTCTTCTCATTGGTCCATGGTGTGCTTCCAGTCAGAAAAACTTGTTTTGTTGATGAATGAACTTTAATGCCACAATTTTGAAAATGACAAAAAGAACCATCATCAAATATATGCAAGCACTGCCGCTCCAAATATTTTCTTTTCCTTCTTAAAGCATAATTTCAGTGATTAATCAATATAAGTTAGGGAAAAATGCTAAAATAACGCAGAGTTTTTGATTTCTTTCTTTCTTTCTGTTTGTTGTTATTCCTCTTTATTGTGTTTATCAGTAGTATACTACATTTTATCCATGAGAAATTTACTGTGAGAGAATGGTGTTATATTTTTACAGCTTCAAGTTCTTTCCTCTGTACACCGTGGTGTATATTTGAGCCAGTAGTTTATTGATGAGAATATGGAGTAGTGTATGTTTTATTGGTAGAAGAAACATGTCATCTCACTCCAGCAAATTTAATTAGAAACAGGCTTTTTCGTCTCCTGATTGTTATAAGACTGAAAGATGTCTCTGTATCAAAAAAAAAAAAAGATGCTCAAGTGATGTGGAAAATGTTTTCTACTCAGAAAGTAGCATTTCTAAAATTGTGAGTTGTGCAACCAAACCATGATAAAGTGCATTTTTTTCTTCATTCCTGCTCAAAATTCCAGGTAGAAACAAGCACACCATCTAGTGGGTTTAACCAGGATGAACAATCTCACGGGACGCACACAAGCAGCCAAGACATGAGCCCAGAGAGCAAAGGTACCATGATCTTTCACGCAGACATGTATTTCGCACAACCTGCTTTGACAGCTGCAGTTTGTGTATCTTACAGATGTGTGTGGCTTCTGTCGGAAGCCTATGGCTCTTCCTGAACTTGTGATAGAGGCACTGAACAGGACATACCACGAAGGCTGCTTCCAGTGTCGGTCCTGTCACATCCCCCTGGCTGGTAAACAATACTACAACAAGGCAGGGATCCCTCTCTGTGAAGACTGCTACCAGGTAGACACTAGTCCACATGACACTGGGATGGTTAGGCATTAAACCAAACAGTCAACCATAGAGTCGCACTGAACAACTCCAGTTCCCGTGTCTCTGTTTCAGGCCATTCTGGAGCTCTGCTGGGCGTGTGGAGAGGTCATCACAGATCATGTGATCCGTGCACTTGAACGAGCGTACCATCCTCTATGTTTCACCTGTACGACATGTAAAAAGCAGATTGGAGAGCAGGCGTTTGCTCAAGGGGAAGTCGGAGAGGTTTACTGTCTTCAGGACTATTACAGGTATGACAGAAAAACAGTTAAAAAAAAAATCACATTTCACACATTACAACTATAATTCAATATAAGAAGCTTCTGTATTCTTCAACATGTTAAATCAGGTTAATTTGTTTTCACATTATTCAGCTAGTCATTTCATTGCTGTTTTTTTTTCTTTTCTGAAGAACTCTGAACTGAACTTCTACACTTTTTCTGTTTGAACAGCTGAAATAATGTCATCTGAGGATGAAAAGGAAATAATAATAATGAACGATGTGCTCTCTTTCCCTGAAACCTTGTCCATGAAGGAAATATGCTCCGCAGTGCAGCGCCTGTGACAGGTTAATTATTCCAAAAGAAGATGGGACGGACAGTTATACCGTTGAATGTTTGGGACAATCCTTCCATGAGAACTGCTACAGATGTGAGGTAGGAATCCTTCGTGCAAACATCATCAAAAAACAGAAAACAAAGAATCACTGACAAGTAAAAATGGCGATTTTTAATCACCAGTCAGTAAGTGTTTGATATTGCCTGCAGGTCTGTGGCATCCAGCTTTCCACTGAACCCAACGAGCGAGGCTGCTATCCTTTAGATGGAAAATGCTTTGCAAAA